>NW_003546622.1:31803-36022 GCF_000090795.2 Amphimedon queenslandica | reverse complement strand
TCACCATATTTATCCTTACCCAGGTCTAGTCTTGAAGGAGCCTCTTCCTCCCAGTAGGTCAGAGCACTACGATTCTCAGGATACTTGTGCTTCCTGGTATAACACAATACTCTAACTATCAGTTTGATGGGATTCTTGATCAGTGATATGTTCTCCAGTTTGTGTTTCAAGAATGAATGAGACACCAGTACAAAAGATACAGATACACCAGATGCTATGAAAGATGCCCAATAAAAGAACTTACCATAATAAAAGCATTCTGCAGCATAAAAAATAAAAGCTACAAGTGGTTCAGATAGTATATGCCAGTATATGACAGAATTAAGCTCATCAGCTGAAGCTCCAACAAGTTGATCAATGTTATACTGAATAATGTTAGCACTGAAACTGGCATAACCACAAAAATTAATAATAAAAGCAATACAAAAAATACTCCATAGCACTACTTCAGAGACAAAGTAACTTTCAACAATAAATCCAATTCCTATCATAATCCATGATATAAAACACAATACTATACCAATCAGTATAGCTTTGTATCTTCCAATCCATACATCAGCTAACAGACCAAATAAAGGAAAGAAGAAGTAACCAAAGCACACCAAAATGACTAAACCATACTTATACCAAGTGGCAGGAGCAACTTCATTAACAAACCTTCCAGTGAAATGACTTAATGAAAAATAATAAAAATACATGAGATAGTTCCATACTAGAACCAAGACTGCTGAAGGAGTAAGATGAAGGAAAGGTTGACACTTTCTGGCAAACTTCATAGCAAATATGGTCACCAGAACTAAACTGTTAATAACTGTTCATACGTGCAGAAATCTATGCATTATAAAGTTTATTTTAGAATAATATACACTCATTACACTGAAAACATAACATAACTTAAATATTTAGTACATAGTATTAATCACTTGAGGAGTAACTGTCAGTGTCACTACCAAATTGTTCCCTTTGATTTAAATATCTCTGACAATGAGCATCAACTATCTGAACAATATTAACTTCATTCTCTCTCACACGATACTTGTAACGTTTAGCCAGTATCACAAACACTATCAGTATGATAAGAACTAGTACACTTTTTGTTATTATAATAATAGAAAATAGTACATATTGATTCTCACAATCAAATGGAAAATTAACAGTGGTGCTGATGAAAAAAAAAAACCAAGCCCATAAGAAGTGACGACATACCACAATCCAACCATCACTCCTCTCATGTGTACTGGAGACTGAGCTACTGTAAACTCCAGTGATACTGGATGCAGTAATACAAAAGTAAACCCTTGAATAGTTTCTGGAATAAAAAGCAGTTTACCAAAATTGTTTATACCAAGGTGAGACCTCTCAATGACAAATATGATCACTTTAGAAACTGTAACAATGAAAGCAAGGAAAATACTAACACTCATTTTAGTCAGTATACTGGGAATATACTTGTAGAAACAAACTCTCTGATAAAGAATAAATACTGTAGGGCGCCTTTTTTTCGAGGGCTATAAATTTCGCGGATTTTGCGATTTTTAAAGATTCGCAAAAATTACTTTTGCAAAAATCAAATTAATATGGTACAAGATGGCAGACAGCATAAATTCATGAAAATTAAATCCGCGAAATGAAAATCCACAAAATTTATAGCCCTCAAAAAAAGGCGCCCTACGGTATACTAACATTAGAATGACTGAACAAATGAAATACTGAGAGTCTGTTACGTACTGCTAAGCAAGTTGGTAATGTAAAACTCTTATCAGCAGACCAATAGGTTTTATTACTTCGATTAACTGTTACAAAACCAATGAATAATGGTAGCATACGAAATACTGTCTTTACATCTTCTACCTCTTCCTCTGTGAATGGTCCACCATATTTATCCTTACCTAGGTCTAGTCTTGAAGGAGCCTCTTTATCCCAGTAGGTCAAAGCACTACGATTCTCAGGATACTTGTGCTTCCTGGCATAACACAATACTCTAACTATCAGTTTGATGGGATTCTTGATCAGTGATATGTTCTTCAGTTTGTGCTTGAAGAATGAACGAGACACCAGTACAAGAGATACAGATACACCTGATGCTACAAAAGTGATTATGATAAAATATTTGTTATAAAATAAGCAAGAATGTAAAAAATTGAAGCCACAAGTGGTCCAGATAGCATATGACAGAAGTCAGTTCATTAGCTGAAACTCCAACAAGTTGATCAATGTTATACTGAATAATTTTAGCAGTAAAACTGGAAAAACCACTGAACTGAAACAAATAAGCAAAACCATAGACACTGTATAATATTGCTTCAGAGTCAAAGAAGTTGCCCACAATAAATCCAATTCCCATTATAATCCATGCTATAAACACAATACTATACCAATTGTATCTTCCAATCCATACATCAGCTAACAGACCAAGAAAAGGGAAAAAGCAACAGCCAAAGCATGCCATAATGGCAAAACCATACTTATACCAAGTGGCAGGAGCTACTTCTGTTGAAGATCCATCAATAAAACGACTCATCAAAACATACTGAGCATACATAAGATAGTTCCATACTAGAACCAAGACTGCTGAAGGAGTAATATGAATAACTGGTTGCTATTTCTTGACCAAGTAAGACATATTATAATTGTGAAGTAAACTAAAGAATAAGTTAGGTTATGTTGAATTTATAGCTTGACATAGCCCAACATAATTAGTTTTTCTAAGAGCTATGTACTGTTATGGTAGACAGCACCCAAAAAGGAAGCAATACTGCAAACATTATAGCAATTCAGTATTATCAGTTATGAATATAGACCTTCATGATATGACTACCAATACATTCCTCATGCCAAAAACTACATCCTTGGTATATCAATAATTTCAAAAAATATTAAAGTGTTCTACAAGCAACATCATATATATTCTGGGTTTAATAACTTTCTACACAACGTAAGTACATGCATATGTATCAGAAAAAATTATAAAAACTTGTTACAAAAATTTAACCAAAGCCCCTGTAGGACTTTGGCCCAATTTTTTGTAACTTTTAAATTTCATAAAAAACAAACTTAGATTGGAATCAGCTCAAACTTATTGTGTAACATGAGAACATGCTTATGTATTAGGAAAAATTATAAAAAGAAAAAATTTTTCTAATTGTCATTCTTGTCAAAATTTGGCCAAAATCACTGTACTATAGTACAGCAGCGTAGGTCTGATTTTGAGCAACTTTTAAAATTCATAAAAATTCAATTTTGATCAAAATCAGTTCATACATTCTAAACAACATAAAACATGTATATGCTTCAATAATGGAGAATTGTCTATTAATCATTTAAAGTAAATATTAACTTTGATACAAGTATGTATATCAAAGTCTGATAGAGATTCAGAATTAACATAAAACTATTTTACTTGGCTAAGCAGCTAGTATAAATAGTGAAGGAGTACTATTAGCTAACATAACTAATAGTAGTCTATTAAGTATATGCATGAATAAAGTATCTAAGTGCTGCAATAAGAGTCTATTTTAGAATAATAATTATACGCTGAAATGATAACATCAGTTAAAAATAACACTATAAAACAAATGTAAAATAATTCCTTATTAGTACATACTGTCAGTCACTGGAGGAGTCACTTTCAGTGTCACTACCAAATTGTTCTCTTTGATTTATGTATCTCTGATAATGATCATCAGCTATCTGAACAATATTAACTTCATTCTCTCTCACACGATACTTGTAACGTTTAGCCAGTATCACAAACACTATCAGTATGATAAGAACTAGTACACTCTTTGTTATATAATAATAGAAACTAGTGCATATGTATTGACTCTCACAATCAAATGGAAACTTGACAATGATATTAATGAGATGACCAAGGCCCCAAGAAGTAGCATACCACAATCCAACCATCACTCCTCTCATGTGTACTGGAGACTGAGCTACTGTAAACTCCAGTGATACTGGATACACAAGAATATAGGAAAAGGCCTGTACAGTTTGTGAAATAAAAAGTAATTTACCGAAATCGTTTATGTCAGGATGAGACCTCTCAATGACAAATATGATCACTTTAGAAACTGTAACAATGAAAGCAAGGAAGATACCAACACTCATTCTAGTCAGCATACTGGGAATATACTTGTAGAAACAAACTCTGATAAAGAATAAATAAACTAACATTAGAATGACTGAACAAAAATAATACTGAGAGTCTGTTACTGTT
>NW_003546622.1:29547-31793 GCF_000090795.2 Amphimedon queenslandica | reverse complement strand
AACATTAGAATGACTGAACAAAAATAATACTGAGAGTCTGTTACTGTTAAGCAAGTTGGCAATGTAAAACTCTTATCAGCAGACCAATAGTAGTCATTACTAAAAATGATTGCCACAAAACCAATGAATAATGGTAGAATACGAAATACTGTCTTCACATCTTCTACTTCTTCCTCTGTGAATGGTCCACCATATTTATCTTTACCCAGGTCTAGTCTTGAAGGAGCCTCTTCCTCCCAGTAGGTCAGAGCACTACGATTCTCAGGATACTTGTGCTTCCTGGCATAACACAATACTCTAACTATCAGTTTGATGGGATTCTTGATCAGTGATATGTTCTCCAGTTTGTGTTTGAAGAATGAATGAGACACCAGTACAAGAGATACAGATACACCTGATGCTATGAAAGATGCCCAATAAAAATACTTATGAACATAAAAACATTCTGTAGCAAAAAAGGTTAAATTCACAAATGGTTCAGATAGTATATGCCAGTATATGACAGAATTCAGTTCATCAGCTGAAACTCCAACTAGTTGATCAATGTTATACTGAATAACGTTAGCAGTGAAACTGGAAAAACCACAAAAATTAATAAAGTAAGCAAAACCAAAAGCAATCCATAGCACTACCTTAGAGACAAAGTAACTTTCGACCATCAGTCCGATTCCTATTATAATCCATGACATAAAACACAATACTATACCAATCAGAATAGCTTTGTATCTTCCGATCCATACATCAGCTAACAGACCAAATAAAGGAAAGAAGAAATAGCCAAAGCACACCATTATGACTAAACCATACTTATACCAAGTGGCAGGAGCAACTTCATCAACAAAACTTCCAGTAAAATGACTCAATAAATAATAATAAAAATACATAAGGTAGTTCCAAAAAAGAACCAAAACTGCTGAAGGAGTAATATGAACAAATGGTTGCCACTTTTTAGCTAGCTGCTTAGCCCAACTAGTCTCCATAATAGATATTATGCATGCATAAATTATTCTATGGCAATAAGTGCTGAAACATATATTACGCTGAAAAGATAACACCACTTAATTTATCAAATCGCACTATTAACAAATGAAAAACAGCACAGCCAAAATAGTCTTTATTAGTATACACTGTCAATCACTGAAGGAGTCACTGTCAGTGTCACTACCAAATTGTTGCCTTAGATTCATGTATCTCTGATAATGATCATCAACTATCTGAACAATATTAACTTCATTCTCTCTCACACGATGCTTGTAACGTTTAGCCAGTATCACAAACACTATCAGTATGATAAGAACTAGTACACTCTTTGTTATATAATAATAGAAACTAGTACATATGTATTGACTCTCACAATTAAACAGAAACTTGACAAAAATGTTAATAAGAAAACTAATTCCACAAGAAGCCACATACCACAATCCAACCATCACTCCTCTCATGTGTACTGGAGACTGAGCTACTGTAAACTCCAGTGATACTGGATACAGTAATATATAAGCAATACCTAAAACAGCTTGTACAATAAAACTGCCAACACTGTTTAGGTTAGGATTGACAAATATGATCACTTTTAAAACTGTAACAATGAAAGCAAGGAATATACCAACACTCATTCTAGTTAGCATACTGGGAATATACTTGTAGAAACAAACTCTGATAAAGAATAAATAAACTAACGTTAGAATGATTGAACAGGAATTGAACTGAGAGCCAGTCACAATATAGCAAGTTTTGAAACTATCTGTAACAGACCAGTAGTAGTCATTACTGAGATTAATTGCCACAAAACCAATGAATAATGGTAGCATTCGAAATACTGTCTTCACATCTTCTACCTCTTCCTCTGTGAATGGTCCACCATATTTATCTTTACCCAGGTCTAGTCTTGAAGGAGCCTCTTCCTCCCAGTAGGTCAGAGCACTACGATTCTGAGGATACTTGTGCTTCCTGGCATAACACAATACTCTAACTATCAGTTTGATGGGATTCTTGATCAGTGATATGTTCTCCAGTTTGTGTTTGAAGAACGAATGAGACACCAGTACAAGAGATACAGATACACCTGATGCTATGAAAGTGATCATGATAAAATAGTTATTATAAAATAAGCATTGAAGAAGGTAAAAGAGGAATAAAACAAGTGGTTCAGATAGTATATGCCAGTATATGACAGAATTTAGTTCATCAGCTGAAGCTCCCATAAGTTGATCAATGTTATACTGAATAACGTTAGCAGCAAAACT
>NW_003546622.1:21589-29283 GCF_000090795.2 Amphimedon queenslandica | reverse complement strand
CATAAAATACAAACACAAGTATATGTACTGTATTTCTCTCACCTGTGATCCGCTATGCTCATCATCACATCATGCAGTCTCCTTTCTTCCACTCATCATCGTCTAATTCAAATAAATAATTTCTTGTCAGTTCCACTTCAATGTCTCTCAAGGTGTGGCTATTGACAAACGCTTGCTTTGTAGACTGACGTGTTTGTGGTGTTGGTTTAGTGTCATTGTTTGCTAGTTTTCCAGAAACGCAATCCGTCAAATTTCCATTGACAAAACTTGCTCTTGTGACCTTTAGAGTAATTAATATAAACAAAAGGCATTGTGTAACTGACCAGTTGTAGACTATACACTACACAAGAGTTGAATAATGAAATTGAATGTTATGATGTTGCCACGAGTGTTGCCATGGTTGAGTAACTTGATCACTACTATTATTACAGTGATGAAAATTCCCCTAGACACCATAATGAACAAGTAAACTGTATGAAACAATGAATTAGACTTACCTCAAAATATTACAAGCTCAGTCAAAGTCGAGGTCAAAGTCTTGTCACATTAATCTACTCCAAAATGGGTGGGGCTCTATTCTTTCATTTAGTCTAGATGCATATAGATTAGATATCATGCAGATCATGCATAGACTACATTCTAGTGCAGCACACAATTAAAATTAATATTATTCTTAACAATGAATTGCGCTATGTTTTTACATAAATGGAGAAAGGAAAAAGATCATTAAGTATGACAAACACAGTAGCAAGATATATTATGTATCTAGTTAATTTGGGCATTTAATGTTCACATTTACAGTTTTTAATACAACAGGAAAATGTGACTGATGTGTTTTCTCTGGAGTATTGTACATTGAAAAAAGAAAAAAATTCACACATTACAAACAAAAATTTATTATTAGCACAAGCAGGTCAATTGCTTGAGGAGTCACTGTCAATGTCACTTTCACTTTGTTCCCTTTGATCTATATATCTCTGATAATAATCATCAACTATCTGAACAATATTAACTTCATTCTCTCTCACACGATACTTGTAACGTTTAGCCAGTATCACAAACACTATCAGTATGATAAGAACTAGTACACTCTTTGCTATATGTGATGAACTAGGATTATTGACTTGTAATTAATTTTTTGACCTCAATTATTTGTGTTTACTTAACTAAGTGTTAGTGTGTTAATGTGGTGTGTAGTTTCTTCTAGTTAGTTACGGAACTCTCTGGAACCTTATATTTGTGTTTGTTTTATGTATGTATCTACTTAGTTGGGGATGCTTCCAGGGTCTTCTGAGAAGTGTCTGGACAATCTCTTGTGTGTGTATATATATAAGTGAATGTGCTTTAACAATAGATTTTAGATTTTAGATTTTAAAAGAGATTTTGGAGTTTTGTTTTATGAACATTGTTATTAAGAGAAGCCAACTCATCACATTTGGTGGCAGCGGTGGGATACTAAGTTGCTGAAATCTACATCGAGAGTACGCTGTGTATTGAGACCACCAGGAGTAAAAAGACAAGATGCCACGGGGAAGGAAGCCCAAGACTAGAGCGACAGATGAGACTGTAGATGACGAAGGAAGTCAAGGGAGTATATCGGTGAGGGATCTGTTAGATGTCATGGAGAAGGAGCGAAAGAGACAGTCTGAGGAGCAGAAACAAAGAGCTAAAGAGCACCAGGAGCTGATGAAGGTTTTGGTTGACATAATGAAGCAGAAACGTTGTGGAAGAGATGAAGGGGACAGTAGTTCCGACGAGTCGGAGGATGAAGCAGGAGAAGGTAGAGTGGTTGGAGGACGAGAACCAGTGTTGACAAAGTTTTCGGAGAAAGACACTGATATAGAGCATTTTTTGACGGGGTTTGAACGAGTCGCTACTGCCTACAGATGGCCTGATGAATGCTGGGTGCTGAAGTTAGTGCCACTACTCACAGGAAAAGCACTAGCAGCATATGCCAACATGGATAGTGAAGCTGCTAAGAATTACCAGAGTGTGAAGAAAGCTATTCTCAGGCGATTTGATATCAATGAAGAAACCTACCGCCAGAGGTTTCGTTCTACAAAGAAGAAAGAGGGACAGAGTTATGTGGAGGTAGGAATACAACTGATGGATTTGTTTCGTAAGTGGACTGCATCAGCAAAGGACAGTGTTGCAGAACTTACGGAGTTAGTTGTTTTAGAGCAGTTACTCAATACCATGCCAACGGAGTTGCAGGTGTGGATACGTGAGAAGAAGCTAAAGACTGTTGAGGAAGCAGCAACACAAGCGGATGATTATCTGCTCGCACGTCAAGGAATGAGAAAAGAAGACAAGAGATGTCATGGATGTCGTGAGAAGGGACACATGTATCGTGATTGCCCGAAGAAAGAGCAGCCAAAGCAGGGAGATAGACCTGCCGGAGAAGGTCAGAAGAGGCAGGATCAAAGGAAATGTTACAGGTGTGGAGGTGTTGGACACATAGCAGCTAAATGTACATCAGAGAAGAGGAACACTGGATATTATTTGAATGCCCGAAACCAAATGAAGGGGAAGACATGGAAGAAGCCAGCAGAAGAAATCATTTTCTGGGGAATGATACAGGAGAAACCAGTGGAGATGCTCATGGATACTGGGTGTTCACATACTCTAGTTAAACGAGAGTTCATACCAGAGCATTGTATATTGGAAGGAGAGACTGTAGCATTGCAATGTGCTCATGGAGATGTAACAAAATATCCAATTGCAGAGGTGGATATGGTGATTGAAGGAGTAAAGAAGAGAGTGAGAGTTGGTGTATCGGAGACGCTACCAAGGTCAGTCCTTGCAGGGACAGACGTGTTATCATTATTTGGAGATCAGACAGTGGAGGACTGTATGGTCATGACAAGGAGTAAGCAGAGAAAGGAGATACAGGAGGAAATAGAATTACAGAAGAAGCAAGAAGAATCAGGTGCTATACCGAAACCAATTGAAGAAGAGCCAGAGACGAGTGGATTAGAATCTATAGATGATGAGATGTTTGCAAAACCAGGACGAGATAGGAAGACTAGGTCACAGAAGAGGAAGGAGAAGCAGATATGGCAGAGTGATAGCTGTATAAAGAAGCGGCAGGACATGCCATCAGGACAGGAGGAGTTAAAGAAATTACAAAGTGAAGATGAAACATTGGAGAAGATACGGAAACTAGCAGAAGGAACAGAAGAGGATCAACAAGGAGCAAGGTTTGAGAAGCAGAAGGGACTGCTGTATCGAGTAATAAGAAGAAGAGAAGGAATTGAGAGGAAACAGTTAGTATTACCACGAGAGTGCAGGAAGGAAGTACTGCGAATAGCACACACCATACCAATGGGGGGACATCTGGGACAGAGAAAGACAACGGCAAGAATATCTGAGAGATTTTTCTGGCCAGGGATGATTCAGGAGATCAAGAATTACTGTCGAACATGTCCAGAATGTCAACGTACAGCTGGAAGAAGATATACACCAAGAGCACAGTTAGTAAACTTGCCAATCATTGAGACACCATTCAAGCGCATAGCTATGGACATTGTGGGACCACTGGAGAAGAGTAATAAAGGAAACAAGTATATCCTTGTGGTATGTGATTATGCCACTAGATATCCAGATGCATTCCCATTAAAGAGTATTGATGCTGAGTCTGTAGCAGAGAAGTTGATAGAGCTTATGTCAAGGGTAGGAGTCCCAGAGGAAATACTTACAGACCAAGGGTCCAACTTTACATCTAGATTACTCACAGAGATTTACAAGATGCTCACACTGAAGGGGATCACTACAACACCTTACCACCCACAAACAGACGGGTTAGTAGAAAGATTTAACGGAACATTGAAGAACATGCTTCGTCGATGTACTAGCCAGAACCCCAGAGATTGGGACACCCTACTACCTTACATACTATTTGCATATCGGGAAGTGCCACAGGAGTCGACTGGATTCTCACCATTCGAGTTGTTGTATGGAAGATCAGTAAGAGGACCGTTAGACATTTTAAAGGAGAGTTGGGAATCCAGGGAGAACTGCCCCGAGAATGTAGTCACATATGTCACAGAGATGAGGAGACGACTGGAGGAGATGACTGGTATAGTAGGAGAGAACATGAAGAAATCACAAGTTAAGCAGAAAAGATGGTATGACCGAAAAGCAAGACATCGGGAGTTCAAAACAGGAGACAAAGTCCTAGTGTTATTGCCATCAACTACTCACAAACTGACAGCAGAATGGAAAGGCCCTTATGTAGTAAAACGAAAGGTTGGGGATGTTGACTATGAACTAGAGATGAATGGAAAACAAAAGAAGTACAAGATATTTCATGTGAACATGCTACGACAGTGGTACGACAGAACTGATACAAGTTTCCTAATGGGTGAGGTGAACAAGGAAGAATCTGAGATAGTTCCAGTCATTGAGGCACCAGACTTTGAGACAACTGAACTAATAGTGGGAGAGACACTGGATGAGAGACAGAGAGAAGATTTAACCCAGCTGTTAGCTCAATACAAAGATGTGATCACAAGTGACCTGGGACGAACGACTTTAGCGGAACATTGTATTGAGGTAGAAGGAGCATCGCCCTATCGTCAAAGCCCGTACCGCATTCCACTTGGAAAGCAAGAGGAAGTCAGAAAAGAAATACAGCGAATGGAGGACATGGGAGTCATCCGACCAACTACAAGTGATTGGGCATCACCAATGGTGATTGTACCAAAGAAAGACGGGAGTATCAGGTTATGCGTGGATTACCGCAAGCTGAACAATGTGTCCAAATTTGATGCTTATCCAATACCAAGAGTAGACGAAATGATTGACAGAATGGGAAGTGGAAAGTTTATCACCACGCTAGACCTTAACAAAGGTTACTGGCAAATACCAGTGGAGAAGTCATCACAAGAGAAGACGGCCTTTATTACACCAATGGGTCTATATGAGTTTGTGACTATGCCGTTTGGACTGCGAGGAGCCCCTGCTACGTTTCAAAGATTGATGGATCGAGTATTACGTGGGACAGAACAGTTCGCAGGAGCGTACATTGATGATGTGGCCATTCATAGTGAGACATGGGAAGGTCACCTGCAGCATCTTAGAGAAGTGTTAGAGAAGTTACAAGGAGCAGGATTGACTGCAAACCCAAGTAAATGTAAGTTTGGGATGACAGAGGTGTTATATCTAGGTCACAAAATTGGTGGTGGACGTGTGAAGCCAGAAGAGTCAAAGGTCAAAGCAGTTAAACAATACCCAGTACCCAAAACAAAGACTGAAGTCCGTTCTTTTCTGGGGCTAGTGGGGTATTATCGAAAATTTATACCTCAATTCTCTAGCATAGCTGCCCCCTTATCTGATTTGACAAAGAAGAATGTCAAGACTTTTGTGTGGACTGAAGAATGTCAAGCTTCATTTCAATTGTTAAAGAAGATGCTGTGTGGTTCACCTGTATTGAGGACGCCTGACATCAGAAAAGAAATGATACTTCAAACAGATGCTTCCAATCGAGGATTAGGTGCAGTACTGAGTCAAATTGGTGAAGATGGTGAAGAACATCCTATTGTTTATATTAGCAGGAAGCTTCTACCCCGAGAGGAAAAATATGCAGTGGTTGAAAAGGAGTGTTTGGCAGTAGTCTGGGCCATTCAAACGCTCAAGGTGTACCTATATGGACAACACTTTCGGATACAAACAGATCATCATGCGCTGTATTGGCTGGATCGAATGAAATCCAAGAACGAGAGGTTATCACGATGGAGTCTATATTTACAAGAATGGAATTTTCGAGTGGAATACCGTAAAGGAACAGAAAATGGAAACGCTGATGGCCTATCCAGGGGACCAGTTGTTGAACAACCTAGTTGTTCACTTGAAGTGGAGGGAGGTGTGATGAACTAGGATTATTGACTTGTAATTAATTTTTTGACCTCAATTATTTGTGTTTACTTAACTAAGTGTTAGTGTGTTAATGTGGTGTGTAGTTTCTTCTAGTTAGTTACGGAACTCTCTGGAACCTTATATTTGTGTTTGTTTTATGTATGTATCTACTTAGTTGGGGATGCTTCCAGGGTCTTCTGAGAAGTGTCTGGACAATCTCTTGTGTGTGTATATATATAAGTGAATGTGCTTTAACAATAGATTTTAGATTTTAGATTTTAAAAGAGATTTTGGAGTTTTGTTTTATGAACATTGTTATTAAGAGAAGCCAACTCATCACACTATATGATAATAGAAACTAGTACATATGTATTGACTCTCACAATGAAAAGGTAATTTTAGAATAGCATTGATAAGATAGCCAAGACCCCAACAAGCTACGTACCACAATCCAACCATCACTCCTCTCATGTGTACTGGAGACTGAGCTACTGTAAACTCCAGTGATACTGGATACAATAATATAAAAGAAAGACTTTGGATAGTTTGTGGAATAAAGAGCAGTGTACCAAAGTTTTTTAAATCAGGATGATGGGGCCTCTCGATGACAAATATGATCACTTTAGAAACTGTAACAATGAAAGCAAGGAAGATACCAACACTCATTCTAGTCAGCATACTGGGAATATACTTGTAGAAACAAACTCTGATAAAGAATAAATAAACTAACATTACAATGACTGAGCAGAAATAATACTGAAAGTCTGTGACAGCTAAGCAAGTTAATAACTTAAAAACCTTACATGTAGACCAATAGTTGTCATCACTAAAAATAATTGCAACAAAACCAATGAATAATGGTAACATTCGAAATACTGTCTTCACATCTTCTACCTCTTCCTCTGTGAATGGTCCACCATATTTTTTTTTACCCAGGTCTAGTCTTGAAGGAGCCTCTTCCTCCCAGTAGGTCAGAGCACTACGATTCTGAGGATACTTGTGCTTCCTGGCATAACACAATACTCTAACTATCAGTTTGATGGGATTCTTGATCAGTGATATATTCTCCAGTTTGTGTTTGAAGAATGAATGAGACACCAGTACAAGAGATACAGATACACCTGATGCTATGAAAGTAATCGTGATAAAATAGATGCTATGAAATAAGCATTGAAGAAGAGAGAACAGTGATAAAACAATTGGTTCTGATAGTATATGCCAGTATATGACAGAACTAAGTTCATCAGCTGAAGCTCCAACAAGTTGATCAATGTTATACTGAATAATGTTAGCAGTGAAACTGGAAAAGCCACTGAACTGAAATGTGTATGCAATACAGTAAATAGCTTGTAATACTGTTTCAGAGGTAAGGTAGCTGTCCACAATAAATCCAATTCCTATTATAATCCATGATATAAAACACAATACTATACCAATCAGTATAGCTTTGTATCTTCCAATCCATACATCAGCTAACAGACCAAGAAAAGGGAATGAAAGCCAACCTAAGCATGTAAAAATAACAAAGCCATATTTATACCTAGGTTCAGAAGCACTTTCAGTTGAAGTTCCAGCAATGAAACGACTTAATGAGAAATATTGTGCATACATGAGGTAGTTCCATACTAGAACCAAGACTGCTGAAGGAGTAATATGAAGAAAAGGTTGCCATTTATTAGCTAACTGAGTGATAAAGGAGGTCAACATAATCCTTGTTATTGGATAGAGACTACTCAGTACACAATAATGGCATTTATACATACTGAAACATGACATTGCTAGTATCACAACTGTAACAATGAAACAGAAACATGACAATTAATAGCAGATTGAAATTA
>NW_003546622.1:0-21579 GCF_000090795.2 Amphimedon queenslandica | reverse complement strand
TGTGTGGTTTCATGACTAATCATGACATTTAATCTTTAAACATGACAATTAATTAAGATTGTGAACACACTAATCGTATTCATTGCAATACCACGTGTGACTGTGAGTGTGTATAAGTATATATATACTGTATAATAAGATTGCTGTCACAAATACAGCAGTCATTGGAGAATTAGCTCTTTTCACAATTGATCCTAGTCCCACGTAACCAGGCCCATCCCCCTTTTTGACATTTAGACGGCTGTCAAAATTTTTAAAAGGGGGGATGGGTCTGGCTACGCAAGACTAGATCGCTCCATAGGCCATAAATACTACATTCTAAGTACGGTACGCACAGACAACCATTGGAACTAGGACTCCAACTCCAAAATGGCGGCAAGAAAATTTTACTTTATTTACGGTATCATGATGAATAATACTTAAATTTCTAAAAAAAATTAAAAATTTTAAAAATTAAAAAAATTTAATCAAAAAATTTAAAAATTTAAAAATTTAAAAATAAAAATAAAAATATAATTCAAATTTAAAAAATAAAATGAAAGTTTAAAAATTTTAAAAATAAATTAAAAATTAAAAAAAATAAAAATTAATTATTAAAAATAAAAAATTTAAATCTAAAATTTAAAAATTTAAAATTTAAAAATAACAAAAATCAAAAATAGAATAATAATTGTAAAAAAAGAATAAACATTATTAATAAAATATAAATTTTAAATTTAATTTTAAAAAAATAAATAGATAAAAAAAGAAAAAATTTGAAATAAAATAAATTATTTTTTTTTAATTAAGAAAATAAAAAATTAAAACACATTAAAATAAAAAAATAAAATAGAGAAATACAAAAAATTAATAAATAAAATAAAAAATAAAATTATTAATACAAAAATAAAGTAAGAATAAAAAATTCAAAACTAAATTAAAAAATTAAAATTAAAAAAATGCTTAATATAAAATTTAAAAAATTAAAAATTAAATTAAATTAAGTTAAAATAGACTACATTCTAGTGCTGCAGACAGCTTAATTATTTTTAATCATAAATTGCACTGCATATTATTACTCCAATATGTAAAGACATAATGGATAAGAAAGGACATCAAAAAGAACATTGATTATGACTAAGAGTGCATGGATATACTAGATCTAATCACTAAAATAAAAAATTAAATTAGACAAACATATCTAGTTAATTTGGGGAGCAACTTCTGCATTCTCTTCTCTTACTATTTCCAATGGACTAAGTTCAAATGTTTCATCTCCAGTCACGTCAACTTTATGATACTTCTTTCTTTTAAAGAAACCCAACTAAAGGAATAGAAACTGCATGAGACAGTTGAACTGATGTAATATGATCTTCTCAAATCTCAATGATAAAACAAACACTGTTGTGTTCTAGTATTCTCATTTGATATTACTTCCCATTTGAGAAGTAATATAAGCAGACTCAGCTGAAAAGTCAATTAAATTGTAAGCAGTGGGAGTTGAAATAATACTGTTTTCAATTTTGTTTATATTATATACTTACAAAGCAAAGTAGTGTCAGCATAATGACAAAGACTAGCTGAGCAGCTAGACTGGGAAATAAAAGAATATACCATGGTAATCCTAACTCAGCCTCTGCTATATTATCATTCAGTCTTATGACACTAATAATACTCTAAAAAGAAAAAAATAAATTACAACAAAAAGTGGATGGGTATAAAGTTGCAAAATACATCAACTTTCATCATGCCCTATTCCAATCCTTACCTCTGCTTCAGTGATAGAGTCGTTTGAAGTGAAGGTTAATCCATCAGTGACATTAACTTGAGCAAAAGCTGACAACTGGTATGATTCAGTTTTACCCTAAAATTACATGCATATGCAATATAACAGCCGAATAAATTTGGCCATTAGAAATTCCATGGAATTAATGATTCTGAGTCACATACATTGTACACATAGGCATGGCTGCAAAATCATCAACACATTACTGCCAATACAATAATAGAGTTTGTATATCACTCTCTCCCTCCCTCCATCCTTCTTACAGTAAAGAATCTTTCATTCAAATATCCAGTGATAGTCAATTCAATTCTTTCCTTCAATGAAGTGAAGTTACATACAATAGTAATACAGCGAGTGGTGTCTGACCCAGCACAACCCTGAAAAAAGAAAATAATATTGACCTCATGTGTGTCAGTACAATTTGCCAAAGTACACGCATCATTGTGTTTGGTGATTGAAATTTTCAGCATTAAAATGTTATTTTTAATATCACAAAAAGTAAGTGCTACTAAAAAAGCCAATAGCTTTTTGTCTACTAGAATTATGATATACTCAATATAGCTCACCCTTGCTCCAGGATTTGACTGTCTAGTACTAAGACCAGGATGAAGTCCACCTGCTGATCTCTTGTGTTTATTAGATCCAGTGTCCTTTTGCAGTCTGTCCATTACATACGTGAAACCTTGAGAACTGAGTTGTGACTCATCACAGGAAACATTATTACTTGCCTATTGTAAAGAAAAAATATTAACTATAATAAATCTATATTTCTCCATTCATCTACTTTCAATAGCTCTTACAATTATACTTGCTGGATAGAAGTAGTTTTCATTCTCATTGCTGCTGGCTAGTATGTATACTGCTATTGTGCCACTTCTTATTTGAGCTCCAAGTGTTTTCAACAGAGCAGTTGTTAGGTTGAGTTGTGATCCAGGTGAACTGGTAATGCTGTTAATAAAAGTAGAGCCACTTCCATTGTAATATATCTGCCTTGCAGACCACAGACTAGGAAGAGTATTATAATATGATTAAATTATCCACTCGTTAAATAATGTCATTCAGCATTTGAAAAATGTTATCTTCACTAGTTCACTTTTTCATAAATTTACTCTAAAATTGTTCCATTACTTATATTGAATTTGGCTTAGGATTTGTTCATTTATGGAAAAGTACATGATAATAGATTACAACAAGAAAAGTAATTAAATTAATTTTAAAAGTCTACATGTACATGTACAAATTGTAACTCCAGAGCTTAGATTAGGTTAAAAATAGCACATAAAAGAGACAAAATGAAAGGTATATACATGTACTATAAATAACTTAATTAAAACTCACATTTCAGTCCTGTATGTAGAAATGGCCACAACATCTAAGCTCAAATACACTCCATTATTATTAACCACATCTTCCCGACTGTAAATCTCATCAGGATTCTTAACAGATACTTCAATGGGAAGGCTATCCACATTACCATCAATATCTATTACATCTAGTTTGATGACATAGTTTATTGGGCCATGCCTTGAGGTGAGTATTGAAGGGAGAACATTGAAACAGATCACAGTTGAGACAAGTGAATTTATAGAAGTGTCATTGCATTGATCTTGAGTCTAAAAATCAAAGTAAATGTAGCAAAAATGGAATATTCTCTTGTAGCCGTTTTAAATGAAAACTCTATGGCACTCATTACATTGCATGGTCTTGACCCAATTTTTGAGCAATTTTAAAAATTGTGACCATAATTGACAAAAGGTACCTTATGGCGGGTAGTGAAATTTGTCTTTCTAGCCTAAGAAATCCAACTTCCTGAGCCCCATTTATCATAAAATTACTCCACAGGATACAAAAAGTTACCATGAAACTTTTAGAAACAATGATTGTCTAACAAAGCACTCACAGGTTGATATTTGCCATTATTAAGATCAATTTTAAAATCCGCCATAAGGGCCCTTTTGTCAATTATGGTCACAATTCATAAAAAATTCTATTTTTATCAAAATCACCTTAAACTTCTTTATGCAGCACAAATGCATGTATATACATCAGAAAAAATTATAAAAATGGAAAATTCTTTTCTTTTAGTTTTTGCCAAAATTTGGCCAATGACACTGTACTATAGTACAGGGACTTTGGCCTGATTTTGGAACAATTTTAAAAATTCAGATTTGATCAAAATCAACTCAAAGTTGATACAAAACGTAAAAACATGTATATGTATCAGGAAAAAATTTAAAACTCAAAAATTTTTTTCTTTTCATTTTTTGTGAAATTTAGCAATCGACCCTGTACTTATAGTAGAGTGACTTTGACCTAATTTTTGAGCAATTTCAAAAATTTATAAAAATTTTATTTTTATCGGAGTCATCTCAAGCTTTCTACAATACAATGTACATTTATACGTATTAAAAACTTATAAAAATAGAAAATTTTCTCCTTTTAATTGTTGGAAAAATTTGGCAAACAACCCTGCACTATAGTTCAGGAACTTTGGACCAATTTTAAGCAAATTAAAAATTTGCAATTTTGATTGGAATCACCTTACACAACACATGCACATAAATATACATCAGAAGAAATTATAAAAACTTCTTTCCTAGTCATTTTTGGTGAAATTCCCTGTACAAGGAACAATATTAGATCCTATATCTGCTCATAATGCATTAAATACATTAATTTGTACATAAAACAAAAAGTCCATTAAATAAAAGTTTTTTTCAAGTGCTAATTACTTTGCTACATGAGCCACTCATCCCTCTACTTATTGATCTGCATGCCAAACTATACAAGTACATTCAATCTCTATTTTTTCTGCATCACTTACATTTGCCACATGTTTCAAGTTAGCTTTAGGTATAGTAATATTCAGGTAAGGATTATAAGAGTCTTCTCCATTATTCTGTATTGTTACAGTGATAGTAATCCTGCTTACAAAACCAGCCTCAATCCTGCTATAGACAGTACCATCATCAGACCTTAAGAATAATAAAATACAATATCAATGTAACTTGGTGAATATGAGGGTACTGATAATTGCAAAATAATTTGATGGATTAAGCAAAGGACTTTTTATTTAATAATAATATTATTAATAAATTATACTTAAGGCATACTTACGTAAACACAACACTAGGAATATTTAAAACAAGATCAGAAACACACACACCATCCAATCCACAGTTCCTTCGAACAGATATCTATAAACAGTTCAAGTTAGTTAATTTTAATAATGAATTCTTGATAACACATTCTTAAATGCGATGTAAAAGTGTGAGTGGTTATAGGCATTTTAAAATTAGCTGTAATGGTTAAAACAAAGTTCTTTTTTTCAAAAAATTTGGTCCAAAACATCTAAACTTTTATAATTAAAATTGCCTCAAAAATAAAAAAATGCTCCTTACACTTTCTTGAAAAGAATTTGACTGGATAATAAGAGACTGTGAGAAGCTAGTAACATTAATGTTAGTATCCACTGGAGTATTGTCTCGTGGTATCTGCTCCAACTGAACCCTCAGCTTAAAATCATCAAAATCAGTTGTATTCTAAAGAAGAAGAAAGAGAAAGTTTAAAATTAGAGTATTATAATTATTATTGTAAATGAAAAATATATATAACACTAGCTACTGTTTTATTCAGTCAAAAATTATACACATTCAACATTATTCATTTTATACCTTCACATAGGCCACAACAGTATCTGCCACTGTTACATTAACTCCAGTATATGTTATACCACGTCTTGTTGAAGATGATGAAGGATTGTCAAAGAACAGACGAGCAGCAGAACCTGATGCTTTAACCTCACTCAAAACATAAGTAGTACCTACAATTTTTAAAATTATTTGTCTGCAGGTACTCAAATTCTTACTGAATCCTAGTGCTAGACCTTTCCCAGTGTAAGATGAAGTTACATTTATTTGAAAACTAAATAAGAGACATATGTGTACGTGTAATTATCATCAATAATGGTATTACAAGGATTAATATCAATGTTTAATATACCAACAATATAAACACAATAATATCTGTGATCCCAAATTAAATGTGAGCAATTTGGAGTCAATTTTTAGAAAAAAAAATACATGGTAGTTTTTTGAAAGTAGTACAGTTTTCAATTTCAATTAATTACTTTTGAAAAACTTTTGAAAGTATTTCTTACCATGTACTTTGAACAACTCCTTGAAATGAGCAATCATAAGTGTTTATAACCACAATAGGGACATTAATATTGAAACTGATATTAGCTACAGCAACTGGTATAGTACGTAATATAAATATACTCTGTGACTCAAAAGCACCAACTACCAGATCTGAAGAAAGAAGAGAAATAAAGTTTTAAAATACTAATTACATTAAAGTTAAGATTGGTTTATGCTTAAATCGATTTAGTCGGAAATAGGCTTACCTCTATACTCATTTTGATCAATATCAGTGCTGCCACAAAGAGAGAACCCAAATGAACTGACTGAAGTAAGATTAGTGACTTGACCTGCAACTTCTGTACCATTTATCACCTAAAACCAACAAGACAGCATTCTGAAATAGCACTACAGAAAGTTTAATGATTGGCAATGTATAATGACTATAAAGTATACATTAGCTAAATAGTTAATATTCTGTACTTGTTGTATGGTGGTATTCACAATAGATCCATTCACATTTTGTCCATAATAAATATAAACAACACCATCACCATCAAATGGAGCACCTACTGCAAAATCTACATGGCCAATTATTATTTATTTTTGTTACTAATTATTATTACCATTATATCCATCATTATTAATGTCACCAAGCGTTGCTAGAGACATTCCAAAACGGCCAAAGTTAGTCTGACCTAGCACTGATCCACTGTACTCAAAATTACCAGTGCCCTATAAAAAGTGAAATGACTATAAAACTAATTCTTTTTCTCCATGTATAATTTTTTGTCTTCCTCTCTCTTTCTTTCTCTTAATAATTTCTTACTGTTCCATCATTTCTATAAATAGCTACTCGGCCAGACTCAAAATGCCGTCTAAATGTGTCAATGTAAAATGGAGCACCTACCAAAATATCATCCCAACTATAAAAGAGAGAAAATAAAGAGTGTGAAAGTAGCAAAAGGTGTGTATGAAGAGTACACTGTGAAATAAAAATGAAAGTTTAAAGTTACACAAACTGTTTTTAATAATATATCAACAATAACAATGTCATTATAAATTATACCCATCTCCATTAAGATCTGTTGTTGCAACTGAATATCCAAACTGCTCACCAAACTGTCAAACAAACTAGTATAGAAAACAAAAATAATAAAAATTACCTGATCTCCATCAATGAATAATGTTGGAACTTTAGAAGGATTAGTAACAATATAAACCTAATGATGATAATACAATTAAATTATTTCATGACATTGAAACTTGTAGATTCTATTAGCAAAATGATCAAGTCAAGTACCTTGTATTTTGACAGTTTTGAGTATTTAATATAATTTAATTTTAGTGATAGGTATATCTTACCCTTCCAACTTGTGTAGTTCGATTATACTTGGGAGCTGATACAACTAGATCTAAAAAAGAGAAGAAAGATAAAAATAAGAAAATAAGAATAAAAAAATTGTACTACATACAAAAATATTCTAAAATGTGTACACATGATAGACTATACCTTTGACTGTTTGATTGGTTAAGAAACCACTAGTAAGAGCAAAGCCTAAAACAATGAGCATGAAATAAAACAATGAAAAGAATAAGGTTAGGAAAATTGGAGATTTTTGCTTGTATAAACAGGTTTATTGAGACAGGAGCTATTAAGACAATTACCATAGTATGAAAATGCTTGATCTGGTACATTAATAGGACCTGATAGATATCCTACATGATTTGATGGCCTAACAGTAGGTGCTTGTCCTACTAAGCTACCATCCAATGGAACAGTTGAAGTTGAATTGAAATAAAAGGTGATATTTCGTCCATCAACTAGACGAATAAAAGTATCATTAAGAGTATCCAATGGATTATAATAGAACACTCCTCCTGCACTGGCATCTCTGCCAGGTGTACCAATCATTAGAACTGGACCTGTGAAGTTCTAAAAATGAAATAAAATTAATGAAAATTATATGAATAGACTCACACTTTTTGATATTGGGGTACTGGATATACCCACAGAAAATCCAGCTTCACAGAAACCTTCGCCATTTTGATTATTAGGACTACCGGCTATGACTATCAATTGATAAATGCATGTAGTTATAAAAGTAATTACATAGCCCAGGCTACCCAATGTCAGTTGTACATTGTATAAATAATGTAGAGCTTTAACTTGTTGCTGACATCATACTCTGGCAAATGCCTAATATGCAGCAATTGTTGGAATGGAATAGAAAGTTTTAATTTTAAGGTACTTAATTAAAAAACTACATTCTATATCACTATAGCAAAATAAATATTAATTGTCATGTACAAGCTCCAGAAACTTTAATTTTTGTAGATCTGTCTTTTGTAATTTGCATTGTCTAGATATTTGTTGATTTAAATTTTGTAAATCTCAAAAAATTTCAAAATAAGGTAAAGTAAAATCCTTTAAAAGTTCCTAGTTATATATACTGTAAAATATAGAAAGATAATAAACTTACAACATGGATCTATTCTAAGGAAATTCTTTAAGCTACGACCAGAATAAACACATTGACCTCTTGGCTGAGAATTATCACTGTTAGGAAGATCAGTAAACTCCCATAATGGAGCACAAGCCTATTAGCAAAAAGGACAGTAAAAATGATACATTCAAGCAACAAAAAGGACAAAGGAAGAAAATGAATGAGTGCTACAATGTGTGTGCTTCTAATTACTACAAAATATCCATCTTCACTATAAACAGTAGCTCCCATCTGCTGTCCTTCCTTGCTTTGTGTAAAGAAAAGTTCAGCGAAATTATCACTGATGCCATTAGTATATTTATCAATATCTCCTACATGAGCATATTAAAATTATGATCAATAAATTGGGTACTCTAACCAACTCTATCAAACAGGAGTCCATCAGGTGCTTCAGGGTCTCCATTACCAAGAGGAGCAGTACAAGACCCAGAGGATAGTGAACACTGATACACCAGTCCTGTCTTATTGTGCATACCAGTTTGATTATAACAAGCAAGTATGTCCTCCATGTTGGTAGGAAGTGAGTTGGATGAATAAAACTGACGACATGCTAAGTTAGTTGGTGGTACTTCAGTATATTCCAGACCACCTGGGTAAGCACCACGAGGAGCACCAACCATTATACTGTGAGGAAATGTATAAGAATAGAAAGGAGGAAAGTTAACAACAACAACAGCCTGAGTTAACAATAAACAACAACAAAGTTAACATCAAGAAAAGCCTGTATAACAACAGCCTGCATGATGCATGACTATAATCAACTAGGTTTATAGTTTACTTTATATATTATAATGCAGATAATTAAAGGGGTGTCACACAATACATGTACCAATACATCAATTGACATTCCAATTTGTATTAAACACATTTCTTTGTCACCTAATGAAATTAGATAGATCTAGTACTTAAAGCATCTACTCACTTAGTAAAACATGCTATTGTAGTAACAACAAGAGTTAGCTGATTATAATAATATAAATCTGTGCAAGCAAAACAACAAAAACTTGATGAGACAAAGAAAACATATAGTGATGAAAAAAGAAACTTGTAAAATAACAAACTACAGGCTATGTGTCAAAAATACAAGCCACTGGCTGCCAGAGGGGAAATAGGAGTTGCGAGAGATGGTCTGTTACAAAATTTTTATACATTTGAAAAGGTTCTGAATTGATATTATATATAACAATTCTAACAAGTCAGCTGCCTTTGTCGATAATAAAATGATTCATAAACCAGAATTAAGATTAAACTTATTCCATGTCTATAGGTTTTATATCATATTAGTTAAAAACTTTTGAGGAACTTGACTTTTTGCAAATTCGTGAAATTAAAATCCATGAAAATGAAAAAATTATAACAGTAAAACAAGATGGTGCATGGGATCATGTGTTTTGATTTGCAAAATCAAATCCCACATGTAAAGTTGAGAGCCCGACTCACAGAGTTTGGTTGAGTATATCTTCCATGTTCATACCGGACGGACTATCAAACAGTTGATGCACAGTGACTGAATATCCAAACGAGTCATCAGTAGTACCCACTCTCCTAGCAGGAGATATCTTAGTGATAGGCTGAAGTACATCTATTGACTCTAGGCCGAAAGAACAGCGGGAGAGGAACAGCAAAAGAAGATGAGTGACCGAAACAAGATTAAGATGCATTCCTGACGTTATAAGAGAGCTCCTTCTGAAAGAGATATCTGCACTATGGCCGACTTGCAAGTACTCTATAGGTTTGGATAATACGCCAATCAATTAATTTACTGGGTGGGGGCTCACAATATTAAAATCATGCATGATCATATGCACTGAGAAGACAATACGTTTTTGCCATGCTATAAAATTGCACAAACATGCAGTCTAGATCACATGACATTACATTGAGAATCTGCCCATTTACAATTACTTTACAATCACACAAATACATATACCTGTGGGCACAGCATCAAAAACATAAAGGGCAATGATGATGCCTAGTCTTTGTAATGCTGTGTAATGCATTAATAACGTGCAAGTGTTTGTAAAACACAATTATATTTAGCATTAATAATAATAATAATAATGGTAATAAATGATATTACCACAAAATAATAATAGTAATAACAATAATAATAATAATAAAGGTTGTTATTTATTTGACAACATCAATAATAATAATAATAATAATAATAATAATAATAATAATAATAATAATAATAATAATAATATTAATGAACTGGTTGTCCTTAGCAACAGCCTCCGCCTCCTCCCTGAGCTTTATTAGGATCAGCTGATGCTGCTCTCTGACCTCCCCCTCCTCCTCCTTGATGCTGGGGACCAAGCTTTATACCATTAGCCTACAAATTAATTAATAAAATAAATTAATAAATTAAGTTAATAAATTAGTAATTGGTGATCATGACAAAAATAATAGTACACCCGAATTAATCTCATTAGTATACTATTAATTGGTTATAGATTAAAACTTGATGATAAAAAAGTACAAAAAACTTGCCTATTATAACCAGGGTTCTGCTTAGAAAAAAATTAGAGGTGGTTGGAGACTAATATTGTTCCTTTTAAATTAATGTACACCATACTAGTAGACTATAATATCATGCTTTATGTATGGTTATTAGTATTAATTGGATGGTTAGTCTAAGTGATGAACTGGTTGGTTCATTTGTTGAGGTGGTTGTCCCGACCACCCCCAACCACCATAGGCAGAACTATGATAACAGACATAAGATACTAAAATCACCAAAATTTAACCCTTCAATAAATCCTACTACAACGTACATGTACATGTACATTATGGTATAAAGCAATAGCTCACTCTAAAGGAATAATGAAAGTGATGGTGAACTACTAGTGGGACTCACTGGGTATTCAATGTAGAGGGGATGATGGCTGAGAGCCATACAGTAGTACTACACTTACAAACTGTGTCATAAACCACAGACACAAACATGGACATGCGATTATAAATGTACATGTAATACCGTATAGCCAAAAAATTTCGTGAGGAATAAATTTTCATATTTTCGTGATCACTGTTTGCATCACAAAAAATTAAACCCCCGAAAATAAATATTAATTGAGAGGCGTGGTCAACCACGCCTTACTAATAAATGTGCCCTCGTGTCAAGCGAGTGTCAAGTTGTGTTCTCAGTCAAGCTGATGTTACTGTTACTCTGTATTGCTATTTTAAGCATACTACCTAGGTCAAAGATGATCTTCCCCATCACTGGTGTCCACACTGATTTGTAGACATGGTGCCCCTTGACACAAGAGTCCGTCTCAAATATTGAATCTGCCATGTTTTAATTAAATAAGGCGTGGTCATTATTATTATTAAAATAAAATCACAAAAATATTTATCACGGAATTTAAAATTTCTCCATAAATTTCATTATTCACGAAATTTTAAGCCTTGAAAATTTTTGGCTATATGGTAATTCATTTAAATTAGTAACATGTACATGTAAAATAACATTATACATGTACACACTTGGTAGATACTGGCCAAACAGTAACAGACTAGCTAAACTTACTTCATTTGTTATATCAAAAACTCCATCTTGTATCTTCTTATAAACTTCCTTTGCTGTGTTTATGAACGCCTAAAAATATACACAATGATGAGAGATAGAAGACATCCAGGTTAAAGCATGTACATGTACATGTATACTATGTACATGTATATTTTATCTGCTCTCCTGTGAGAAGAATTTTAGTCTTCTTAGCATAATTGATTAATAGACTTTTTGTAATTCACAAAGAGGTCATTAGCCTTATTAAACTATGCATCACTTAATGTAGTGTTAAAAAGAGATACATGTATCTTAGTACACATACATGTACATACACATTTAATTGTGTGTAAAACCATACATTATTATGTACATGTCATGTATATGTATGATGTGAACAAAATACAGTACATGTATGTACATGTAAAAGTTGTTGGTGTACCTCTTCAACATTAGCTGCAGTCTTTGCTGACGTTTCCATAAATACAAGTCCGTGCTCTTGAGCAAATGCAAGACCCTAACAGAGAGAGAGAGAAATTAAAGGAACATGTATCTCTATTCTAATCTCTTTCTGTCTCTCTTTCTGAAATTACTCTCTTCCTCTCTCTCTTACTTCTTCAAACTTTACGTCTCTTTTAGCATCAAGATCACTAAAAAAATTAATATAATGATTGTAGTTAACACAAATACTGTAAAAAAATCAACTCTTAGAAATTGGAATAATATTTTAAAAGGGTTTAACTTGGAAAGTTTTTATTGGAATCAGCTCATACTTTCTATACAGCATAAGGACACCAATATGTATCAGAAAATGTAATAAAAATTAGGGGTGATTTCAGAGCCATTTTTTGGAAAAAACCATGGGCTATAGCTTTGGGTATTTTTCGAAAATCAGCTGTTTTTAAAAAACGGCCATAACTCAAAAAATTTCAGTCGGAATCAGCTCAAACTTTCTACACAGCATAAGGACATCAATATGTATCAGAAAATGTAATAAAAATTGGGGGTGATTTCGGAGCTATTTTTCGGAAAAAACCATGGGCTATAGCCTTGGGTATTTTCAAAAATCGGCTGTTTTTAAAAAACGGCCATAACTCGAAAAATTTTAGTCGGAATCAGCTCAAACTTTCTACACAGCATAAGGACATCAATATGTATCAGAAAATGTAATAAAAATTTGGGATGATTTCGGAGCTATTTTTTGGAAAAAACCATAGGCTATAGCCTTGGGTATTTTTTTAAAATTGGCTGTTTTAAAAAAACAGCCATAACTCATAAAATTTCAGTCGGAATCAGCTCAAAATTTCTACACAGCATTAGGACATCAATATGTATCAGAAAATGCAATAAAAATTTGGGGTGATGTCCGAGCCATTTTTAGAAAAAACCATGTACATGTATTTGTCAAGAATAAAATTATTTACAACAAATAAAATTCAAGAAAATAATGAATGATACATTTTATGATCAATTAATGTCTATTAGGATTGACTTTTTGTTTTATAATAACACAATAGTGAATACTATCAATGAATTAATACACCTTATAAATACTATGTATAGGTTATACACCGAGGTCGAGGTTTCTATGGAATTTATTTACCGAGGGACGCAGTCCCGAGGTAAATAAACCCATAGCAACCAAGACCGAGGTGTATAACAGACTTCTACCATGCCAAATCTGTAGTTAAGAAACTGCCCATGATTAGCAAGGCTTTATAAAAGCACAAGGCCTCTTTACTTCTTTGTATCTTCTTAAAAGAAACGGGAAAATCTCTTCTCCACTCGCGCCATGTGTGTACAGTAAAACACGCCCAGAACACGCCTTTCCAATTCCACTCCACCCATTAAGAAGTTGATCACATGGCCCAATGCTTTTGAGCCTCTATTTCTTTCTTTTCAATGTTCTTTGCTGCTTTCTCTGCTAAAAATGATTACTCCAGACGCCATAGCTGTGCTTCGAGGCATAGATATGTACCAGGAACTTTTATGTATCTATGTTCGAGGTAAATAATTAGAAACCTGTTTGCTCCCGGGCTGTCCACGAGGTAAATAACTAAGAAAACCTGTTTGGCAACTTTAATAAGTTGGCCATATTTACCTCAGCGAGGTAAATAAGCAATTATATTTACCTCGTATGAAGCAATCTGATTGGTCAATTGCAAGTAGGCATGGTAGAACAATGAATAATACATGTACATATACATGTACATGTACTATGAATGTAAGTGAAAGATAAAGTAAATGAGCACATGATTAATCAGTGACTCAAAGTGTATATACAGTGTAATCAACTGTGATGACTCTAGTAGTAATTTAGTGAGTGTTTGTGTGTGATTGGTTAAGTACATGTACATGTATGCAGGTATACATGTACATGTACATCATTCATAATTGCATGATAGGCTGTTGTATGATATTCATGTGACACAAGGTCAGCATGAGCACATGTATATGTACATGAGTCAGCAGATAATGAGAGCATGACAATTCATGTGATGATGTGACACGTACACAATGATGATGATGATTATTATTATTATCATTATTATTAGCATAAGATATACAGTAGCATACACTGTTATGTACTAAAGTCTATGATGACAAACCCAATGAGAAAATAATATGGCACTACTTTTGATATTGATCCTTAAGAGTTAATACAATATGCAGAAAAACATTGTACTGTATAGCGGGAAATTTTAGAGGGAATTAAATTGATAGCCATTTGTCAAAATAAAATCCGCAATTTTGAGCCATTATAAGCATGCTAAATGGCATGTGGCCACTAATTCACCAAATTAAAATTTGCCAATCACCAAAATTTAGCAATTTGTCAAATTTAACTCCCTCCAAAATTTGCCCCTATACAGTACATGTAACAAAAGTCTATACTTATAACATCAAAGCTTATAAACACTTCTATGCACTAATGAAGGAAAAACTGCTTCTTTAAAGGTTTTGCTTGGGACTATTGTAAATAGATATCATAATTATTACACTGTACAGATAAGATATACCAATTGTAATTGATAAGCTAATATAAACTCAGATTACACATAATGATCAAAAAATTAATTATTAATATAATAAAAAATAGTTAGGCTTCTGTCGGAAAATTGGGACAATAACTGTATTATACATGTACATGTACATACTGTACATAGCTATTTATAAGACATACCATATATTGGGTATATTTCAATGCATGAAAAGTGGTATAAATTTAAAGTTCAATGATGGAAAAACTCGGAAGCCCTTTATATTCTGAAAATATTTTACTTGCTATTATTTTCATCAACCACCTGGCCTGGTAAGTAAATCGAAGCATTTGCTGATTTCTCCACTTCTGAATCAACCTTAACAACACTTCTAACTGGCAAAGAAGGCTCTTTATGGCCTTTGAGTTAGAAGCCATGGATAGTTATGAAGCCACGTGTTCATAATAACTGCACAATACCACATATCTTCTATTCCTTTTTATCCGCATATTTTAAAATTTCTTAATGTTTATTTCGAAATTATTAATGCATTGAAATATACCCAATATATGGTACATGTATAATGAGTAGACTGTTGTGAGTGTGAGTGGTTTATTATAAACACTAAATGATAAATGAATGATACCTTTTGTTTCCAATCAACATTATGACCATGTTAGAGCTCGAGTGCTGTCTGGCATCATCCAGCCACGAGGTGAGGTGTTCAAATGTCTCTCGTCTGGAGAGAGGGAGAGAGAGGGGAGAGAGAGAGAGGGAGGGAGGGAGGGAGAAAGGGAGGGAGAGGGAGAAAGGGAGGGAGAGGGAGGGAGAGGGAGGGAGGGAGGGAGAGGGAGGGAGGGAGGGAGAGGAGAGGGAGGGAGAGGAGGGAGAGAGAGGGGGAAGGGAGAGAGAGAGAGAGGAGTGGGAGAGAGAAAATTAAAGCAAGAGGGAAAGAAGGAGAGAGTAGAAAAGGAGAAAATAAAAGTGAGGAATGGAGGAATGGGAAGGAAGAGAGAGAAAAGAATACAAAAAGAATATAATAGGAAAAATACATAATAGAAAGGAAACAGAAAGATAGTGTACAACCACACAATACTGTAACATAACCATACAAATGCTCCTCTTTCCCTCTCTCTAATCACTTTTCCTTCTAACCTGGTAATATCATACACTAGTAATGCTCCTGCTGCTCCTCTGTAATAGGACCTTGTAATGGAACGAAACGACTCCTGTCCAGCCTGTATAACACACCTTAGTAAACCACACCCTCTAACAGCCACACCCATGACTCACTGTATCCCATATTTGAAGCTTTATCTGCTTCCCATCAATGTTAATCATTCTGGCTCCAAACTCCACCCCTAACAAACAAAACAAGAATGATGGCTATTCGAATCAACACATGTACATGTTAAATGTACATGTACATATACATGGACGTGCAAATACCATATGGCACTTTATTTAGGTGACTTTGCTGTAAAATTGTAATTGATGTTTTTTAATTTGGTAATTTTTACGTACATGTACATGTATATGTGCATTACTGAGCATGAACATTAATGATTGGGGGTTTTAATATTGGCAATTCCACTTGCAGACTGCCTATCGCCAAAATAAAACTCCACCAAATTAAAGTGATATGCAGTCATACAAATCCTTCACAATATAGGCTATGATCATTTGTAATATCATAACAGCACAACAATAATACAAACTCTTAATATTATTCCTATCACTGCCAAATTTATGTCAATACAAAAGATTGATTGCTTATTCTTTGTATTTATTATACATAATTATAAATTATGAAGATAAATGTGTGATTACACTATTCAATGATATTATGAAACACAAGCTATAATAACATTAATAGTACAAACAATTCAAAAACTACATAAAAGTTATTTTAATTTTAGACTTTTATCAGTAATACAGCACATGATGTGTGGCTCAAAATTTCAGTCCATAAAAACTAAATTACAAATGGTCCATCCAGCCCTTACTACATGCAGGACATGCTTCATTGATTCAAGCAGAACCAAAATTAGAATAACAATGCTTAGATTTAGTACCAAATCACCTACATTATCTACTCTTGATACATGTAAGTCATGATTTTAATGTTAAATTGATTAACGCGTACATGTACATGTATTTATGTGTGACTCCATTTTGTTGCTTATGATCACACTTGGCACTGGATAAAAGCATAAAAGCAATAAATGAGCCAGTGTAGCCAGTAATATACTACACTTAACAATAACAAATGAAAATACAAAATAATACACCATTAATACATAATAATCGTGCTCCACATAAAATTTGATAAAAGGTCAAACATTATCCTCTTATCTAAAATTACTCATTCAAAATGTAAGGGACACAAGACAGCTCCTGATTCAAATCACATAAAAAGATGACACTTTAGAAAGTGTATATAGCTTAAAAACTAAACCCTAACTCCTAACCTTAACCTATGCTAACTGAAAGTAAGTACAAGGGTAGGTCACACCTCCCTGTTCTTTACATGTATGTCATTTCTTATTTATAAATGAAACTCTCTCCTTCTCTCTTCCTCTCTTTCTTACCAATAGTGAGGTCGTGTACTGGTTGAAACCTCTTGTCAGTGAACTGAAGGAGTAGACAGGATTTCCCCACACCTAGTAAGTGAGGATAGTGAACAAAAGGTACAAAAAAGGCTCCGGTTTGAAAGTGAAGCTTGTCTCCCGGCTCGTACCTGTATCGCCAATGATGATGTACTTGAAAAGGTAAGAGTAGGACATGCTGGTCTTTCAAAAAAGGCTGTGTAATGGAGAGAAATGAGGAGGAAGAGAAGGGCCGAACTAGTGATAACTTGAATATCATTAACCAGTCATGTGAGAAATTTATAACTAGCCACGCCTACTTCAATAAGCTAGCAGAATTTTGAATTTTGATTTTTTAAAGCAAAAATATTTATGCATAAGCAAATGCTCTTCCTTTATCATTAAAAGCATGATATGATTTTAAAGGAAAGTTATAAATTGTATAGCTTTAGATAGTTACATAGTTATGGTACGTTTGCAGGGTTTTTAAGCCAAATTTTTAAACCCTCTACCATGTACACCCACTAGTTCTTGGGTGTGGCTGGGCTTTGCAAAAATGGCGAGTCTCTTAGAAGCAAATTCTGTTTTATCCGGTCTTCTGGCATCCCTTGCTTCTGTTTTTAGTAAAATTGGACTGGAAGAAGGAAATGCAACTCTGAAACTGTTGTTGTGCTTATCAAATGATAAATGTACAGAAGTAAGCCCATAATTATTATTATTAAATGCAGCAACTTTTAATAAAGTAATCTTTTAATTTTAAATTTGGGCTACGGGCATGACATAATGGTAAAATTTTTTTCAGAAATTAGCGTCAAAGTTATGTCTTTTTATTAAATTTTTGAAGTTGAAAAAGAGTATGTAACTGGTATTTTTGGAGTAGAAATTTTGACGAATTGCTATGCCTTGTTGTTATGGTTTGGTGAACTTTTAGGCGTGTACCATTGAGCATGTGCATAAATGGTTTTAAATTATTGGATTTAATTGACTATTCAAATTCACTAAATTTGCGTCCATCCACATTACCAGCTACATGTATACAATACATTAATATGAAGCTTTAATTAATTGAAATTGAAATACATTAAGATAGTGTAGAAGTAAGAGTAGATGATGATTTGACTTGGTTATCTGTAGTATACTAACTACTATGCTACATTATGTATTATGCAAATTTTCTCCTTGTGATTAGAATCAGGAGTTACTACTGAAGGTACTACAGTTGCTCTGCCTGATGTTGGTGGGTGTATGCAATGTCATTATGTTTGTGTTATTTGCAAGAGCACTACAGAAGCACTCGAGCACTGCACAGGCCACTGTTACTGTCAGCACTTGCAACTTCGTTTTCTCTGTAAGTAAAATAATGATTGTTGGAAATACCGTATAGTGGGAAATTTTGGATGGAGTTAAATTTGGTGAATCGCTAAATTTTGATGACTGGTGAATTTTATTTTGGTAAATTTGTGAATTTGTGGTCACATGCCATTGCATAATGGCTCAAAATGGTGGATTTTTATTTTCGCAAATGCATCAAAACTCCAAATTTGCCAAATTTAACTCCCTCCAAATTTTCCACTATACGGTACTTAGCATTATAGACTATATAGTTAACTTAACTAAAATTATACTAAGTTAACATTACTGTACATCATAGCATTCTTTTTATTGATCTTTGCTGTAATTACATGTAGAATGATAATAACTTTATTTTACTTGTATGTATGTACATGTAATAATACATTTATTGTATTTACTTGTGCAATGTACATTTTAAAATCTCTCCTGTTGTTAGAGTGTGTTTGGATGGGCATTGTTTGGAGAAGCACTGAACCTCATGTGGTGGTGTGGGTTTTCACTGATTGTGTTAGGATTTGTGTTAATAATCTATGGACAGAATAACAATAAGAACAAAGTTTTATAAATTAGTTTATTTATTCATTTTTACTGCATGTTTTATTTAGAATGATCTCTATTTAACTATTTCTCTACGTATGCTCCTCCTTTTATCAGGCAATCCTGGTCATTAACATTACAGCATACAACTGAAACATCAACACCATGTGTTGTGGAGTTTTGGTATGTATATACAAAAATCTGTAGATGCCCTTATAAGGAGATTTTAGGGGTGTTTTACTTTACTATACAGGTAGTTACTGATAGTTTAGTTGTGGCTTTAGTATAGATTTTGTGGTTAGCATAGATCTACACCTGTGCCAGTGACCTCAATTGTTGAATCAACGAATTTTTCATTGGAAGGACTGATCCGCCATCTCTCTGTGACAAGCATTATGATTGATGTCTCTCAATTTAGAGCAAGTATTGGATTGTGGCACTACTGTCAAGCTGCCTCCAGTAGACCAGCTAATGGCCGCCACTCTCACTCATTCAAAGCTGCAGTAGATAGAAAGTCAGGCAGTACTACACCAGGAGAGAAGACATCTAAACTGCCAGCAGCTCTGTCTCTTATTGCTTTACTCCTCCTCTTTCTCTCTCTCTCTTTATTAAGACACATCTTGATGATTCCTCCAACAGGTAAACAACAATTGCAACTTTGTACTTGTATATTTACTGGTATTTTATTATTAGGTAACTGCTACCAAGTACAATGTACTACTGGTGTTACTGTTACTGATACAAATTACCTCCAGTCAGTAGTCTTACCTGGAGGCAGCAGTTCTAACCTGATTTACAATGATCTCTGTTTGATTGTTTGTCTACGTATGCTTCTGCTCTTATCAGGAGATATTGAACTCAATCCTGGCCCTATGATTGATGATCGACCTGATGTTTCGTTATTAACTCAATGGCTTGAACCGCTTGTTACAGATTGGCAGTTATTTGGCTACTGCTTACCAGGAATAACACAACATGATGTATCAGTAATTGAAACTGAAAATTCCAATTTGAATGACCAAAAGAGGAAATTATTTTCAAAATGGCTCTCTATTTATCCTGAGGCAAAATGGAGTGATGTCATTACTGCATTGACAATTAGAAGAGAAAACACTCTTGCACAAAATATCAAAAAAATTATTGAAGGACATTCTTCAGTACCTAACATTAGTAACACAACGGCTGTGGGTACTACACAAAAAGTAATGTTCAAGACAAAGGAAGGTGAAGAAGAAGTTTCACATACACTGGATGAGCTCAATAAATCATTTACTGATCTTTTCACAGAAGTACGAACAGCATTCGATGAGAAAGAAGCCTCAGATCCTAAGCTACTTGTTGATTTAACAAGATGGATTGAGGCATACATGAACTGGAGTGACAAGTTAACAAATGCATCATTAGATGAAATATTCAAAATTATTCATCCATACTATGATTTTATTGACTGCAACTTAATGGTAGTTTTGAGTCAAAGATTTCTGAGTGATGTCACTTTTGGTGTAAAGAAGCTGAGTATTGTGAGTGAACTACAGAATCACAAGAAAAAAGCCGACACATTTAGATCTTCCAGTAATGTGACACATCTTCACCAGTCATTAATACAAATATACCAGGAGCATATTCCAGATATAAATAATATGTCTCATATTATTATAAAGCTTAATAATCCATGGTATGCTAGTAATCTAAGCAATCTATCTCTTCTAATTCAACATTTGCTTCCAGTAAAATTTGCACAATCGTTGTTGAAATATATAACAATTATTACTGGATCAGTAGTTATTAAATACAGTGTGCTTGATTCTACAGCTGATAGTCTAATAGAACATACTGGAGGAAAGTTACAGTTTATGCGTCTCATTGGTATATTTAGTTTATACATTAATGATCATCCTGTCCTTCAAGAAGATGAGAATATGAACTTTACCTTTGAACTAGCTCTCCTTGAGGCAGTCACAGCTGGTAATAATGAAGCAGTAGAGTTCCTTCTTCAACTAGAAACTGTTAATATTGATCATACTAATGAAGAAGGTAAGACAGCACTAATGTTAGCTTGTGAAAGAGGACATGAGGACATTGTACACAGTTTACTGTCTGCTGGAGCTAATGTTACCATTCAGGATAATAAAGGATGGATTGCACTAATGATGACAACTAAAATGACATTAAAAAAATTACTTGCTACTTATACAAAA
>NW_003546621.1:95061-99754 GCF_000090795.2 Amphimedon queenslandica | reverse complement strand
ATATTGGTCCGGCAGCCGGACGCCTATTTCAGGGCTATTGGTCCGGCAGTCCCTATATAGTATACTGGGGCGAAGCCCTAGTATACTAATACACGATTTTATATACAGATATCACTGAAGTATAATACGACAATCAGCAACGTTGATGCAGCAGGGTTGCGGTGGTGTAGTGGAGAGGCTGGTCTGGATTGCACGGATGGGGTCAGCGGTTCGAATCCTGTCGGAACTATTGACTAAAACTATGCTGCAGTGTTTGATTTTTTTTTCTTTTTTTTTTAATCACTTTTTTCTTTAAAAAAAAATAAATAAATAAACACCCTCTCGTACATCTTAGCCTCCGGGGTCGTAGGGTTGGGATTGGGGTTTAGTGTTTAGTTTTTAGAGTACCCTCTCGTACATCTTAGCCTCCGGGATTGTAGGGTTTTGGGATTAGGGTTTCTTGATAAAAAGACTAAGTTCCATTTTGCACTATTGCGCATGCGCACAAGCTGTTTTACGGAGAACAACGGACTGCCGGATCTAAAGCCCTGAAGTAGGCGTCCGGCTGCCGGACCAATATCCACTTCCATTAGTTAAACCTAGTTCACTGTCTTGTAAATGGACCTCGAAATGGATGCCACAAAGGGTGGTAGGGGCTTTGGCCACCGAGTTGGTGCTCAACGGCAAAAGGCTGGACCTGATAAGAGTATAATGACATTGCCAGAAAATATTGAAGGCCTATATGATATGTGGCCCACCATACTAGCAGCATTGAGTAAGTCTTATGTTAAATGACTAAACTGCATTCAAAATCATTTATGCAATTTTATATAGCCGCAACTACCACCACATCTGATAAAAACATATCTAAATTTATATTACAGCATGCAAGAGGTATTTTGGAGAACTCTTGGAGTAAAGTTAAATCTGGTACTATTACAGTTGAGATGTTGCTGCAGCTGAAAAAGAAATGGGATACACATCTAGTCCAAATGATGACTATGTTGTCACTAGACCACCATAAATTTTTGGGTGATTTACAATTTGCTATCAAAAAGATAGAAATTTTTAAGATGTTTCTCATGCTTTTGAAGAAATTTGCTTCTTCAAATTATATAGGTATAGACTATTATAGTCAATACAGTTTTAATTTTATATAATTTTTACAGGCTTACCTACAGCTTTGTCAATAAAAGCTGATGAGCTTCTTTTAGGAAATCATGAAAAACGCTTTCTTAACTCTCTGTGCATATATGATGTTGATGATGGTTGGATCTTCCCTTCATTTCCAGAATATGAAGCTAAGATGATCATACCTATGATAGTACAATTCACAATAATGAGTTCAGAAGAACTTATGAATGATATTTTCTACTATGAATTAAAGCAACTGATGAAAAATGTAACACAAGAAACATCATTAGAAGATGTGTATTATGATGTGTGGGCACCTTTGTTTGATCATTGCTGCACAATTGCTGATGAATTAAAAAGAGAATCTATTACACTAAGTAGTCTTAGCATGATTTTTCGGAGTGTAGAATATGCTGACTCTGAAAGAATAATTATAAGACTTTTGTTGGCTGTTGAAAAATCTCGTGCCCAATGTACTACAGATATTGGCTTGTTAGTTGACCTTTGTGTTAAAGATGATATGAGTAATTTGATTGAAAAGATTGAAACTAAACCATTAGACATGCAATGTGTAAAAGAACTTAGCAAGAAGATTACAGACTGGAGCAATGTTCAAGCATTTTCCTTTGAAGCTGATCAGCTATTAGAAATTTTTGAAGTTTATGATTTAGAAGTTCAGTCACTAGTCTATCACTTTTCAAAACAAGTATTTATATACCTGTTTATAATGTCTCATATAATAATAGGGCATTCAAGACTTCCTTCAACAAAAACTTAAATCTGTCACTGATGACGATAATAAGATTTTATCATTTTTAAAGGAAAGTAGACTTGTAAATTTTAGAATAAAAGAATCCATGATGAAGCTAGGAAAGTGCAAAGATTTAAGATTATTTATTAGAAGTAAAAGTAAAGGTAAGTCAGTATACATTTTAAGAATGTAATGATTAAAAGTTTTACAGATGTCAGTGAAATTGAAAGATTCATTCAGATTGCACTTGATATTGTTGCTGGAGATGGGGCTGAAATGCAAGATCGATTGATTGATTTGTCTGAATTGTGTGAAAAATTTCACCCTTTACTCTATCAACTAGATTTCTATACTAAAACTCAAGATGTTGACACAATTCGAAATCTTTTTCAACAAACATGGGAGTCATTAAAATCACACAGTGACCCACTTACCTTAACGGTACTAATAATGTTTTGACTCCTAGTTTTAATCATTTTTAGGAATCTTGTGTCTCCAATGTCAAATGGTATCAGTTCTTTGTTGGAAACTTGCAAAGAGCTGAAGATAGCAGAGCTGTGAAGCAACTCCGTGATATCAATGAACATGGAGAGTATACAGTATCAACCACTGAATATGTACAGGAATGCACAGTGTCACTGACAATCTGTTCAGATGATCCTCATGTTTTCAAAAAGCTTTGGTCACTTGACGATTTGCATGAGATTGAAAGTAAGCTTGTTCTAATAACTCGTAAAACATCAGAGTGGGTGGATGCCAAAAATTTTTTTCAAGAGGTATTTAATTTAAATGCATTTAGATTATGTTAGTCATACTTTTATAATTAATTTTTATAGATGTTGATTAGAGTTTGTCAAATTTGTGATGTCGTTCAAAAGCTAAAAGAAAATGGTCACATGAATTACTTAGAATGGACAATGACACTTGATTGTTTTAGTTTTTTGAATGATGTAGAAAGTCTGGATAAAGAAATAGAAAAGCTTGAGCAAGTTCTTAGTAGTTGGATAGGGTATGTGTGGAGATGCCGATATAGTTACTCCGAACTTAATTTTTATAAAACAAGTCAACTTATTGTTCTAAGGGAAGAATTAACAAAAGTTAAAAAAAGTGAGATCCACGAAATCAGCCTTCAAGCATTGCACTTGTTAAATAGTGTAATTGGGAAACCTTTAGAATCTGAACTTGTTAGAAAAGCACTGCAAAAAGGAGATGTTTCTCTTAATCAAGAAAGTTCATGCACCGAAGGAGAATTTGATACTATGGAATTAGAAACAGATGATATTGAGCCTGAAATAATTTCAAAAGTTTCTCAATCTTTAGGCAAAGTTCAAAGCAATGATGCTATGAATAAGCTTTATGAATATTTGGTTTCATTGGGATATCCAGATTATTTAATTCTTGAAGCACTTTTTAATGTAAAAATTTCAAATATTCATGAAATAATTTTATGGTGTGATGAGTTAGATGAAGATGATATTGATAGATATCAAAAAGAATGGATGGTGAATGATTTTGTAACTAAAAAAAGTTCACTTTCTAAAACAGAATCTGCTTCTGATTCCTTGCACAGTTTTTCACCAGAATACTTTGATGGTATTGATATTAGTCATGTGGCAAGGTATTTTTATAAAAGGATGGAGAGCAATGGGTTTGAAAAGTAAATCAATTATTATTATTATTATTATTATTATTATTATTATTATTTATTTCTAAAACAACTAGTTTTGCTGATGAATCTAATTTTATTTCACTAGAAAGTTTGGGACGATTTTTAGAAGCAATTGCTACTCAAAGAGGTATATATGAATACATAGATCTAACCTCAATTAAATTAATATCATTTGTGATAGAATATTTAGATGAGAGAGCTTTTTTGAAGCCATTTGAACAAGGAATGCCAAACCTAGTTATAACCTCTGCTGGTATTATTATTATACTTTATTCTATAAATTTATTTGCACTTGACAGATAACATATTTATTTGTACTTTAAAAATTTATTCTGCTGGTCAAAATAGTTCTTTACCCACCTTTGATGAAGTTTTTTTATGTTCTGAATCTACTACACTTGAAGAAGTAGACTGTAATGAAAAATTTAAAACATCTGCACAATTATTTTGTAGGTTACTATATTTTGGATGAGGGTACTCAGTAATCAAAAGAACAGCCAGATTTATTGCTTGCTTCATGCTGAAAAACTACCATGCCTTATTGCTGAAGAATCATTAGACTTATTAAAATATTTGTCTCAAAGAAATAAAGGTATAGATTTAAGGCAAAAAGCTTTTCAGCTATGTACTGTTTTTCTAGGGTATAAACTGGTGATTATCTGTAGCAATGAAGAAGAAGGGAAATCAAGCATCATATCTCATCTTTATTCATTTCAAAGGGAATGGAATCTTGTAGCAGATCAAGATATGGAACAATTAGAAAAGTATTTATGGCAGAATGTAATTAAAGTTAATAATAAAAGCTACGTTAATGCAACTGATGTTGATATCAACCAGTGAGGAAGTATTTTATTTTTATTGATAAATTTTATTATTCATAGCTCACAAGTGAGAATTTTTACATCAAAACAAGCAGGAGTTGGAAAATCATTATCAGTTAGAAAATTGAAGGACCAGCTTGTAATTAAGTTTAGAGAGAAAGGATTAATATCAGAAAAGCAAACTCAGAAGGCTTTAGTTACTCTTCCACTCCATGGACCTGAAGTGACTGCAGATGAAGTTCTCTCAATGCTATTGAAGGAAGACTCTGACTTAAAATCTTGCATTATTCACTTAGACATTCCAATAAGGGTTAGTTATAAAGCATAGTGTTGTTTATT
>NW_003546621.1:88963-94761 GCF_000090795.2 Amphimedon queenslandica | reverse complement strand
ATGCTTATGAGCAGTAGGTGGCATTTGGAGTAACTTTTAAATGTCATAAAAATTTAATTTTTATCAGAACATAAGAAAATGTAAGTGTATCAAGAAAGTTTTTAAAATGAAGCATTTTTTCCTATTCATTTTTGGCAAAATTTGACCCACAAAGACCCTGTACTAACTCATTTACATTTTGTGCCGCTTTATGTTAATTAAATAAAAAACATTTTAAATATGAAAGAGTATTAGTAGGATTGAAATGTAAAAATATAAGGAAACAAGACGGTATAAACTTTTTGCAACTGAAAAAAATTTGTATGCAGTCTATGTGATGGGTTTCTTGGTATATCAGTTCACAAGCACTCCTACTACTCTTGCTTTTTGTATACATATAACATGCTGATCACATGTGCAAGTCTGTATTTTGTACTCTTGGCTCTACCTTGTGCCATGAACATGATCCTGATCTCAGTTTGGGGCCTTTGAAACAAGTGCATGGGAGTGATATAAAAACCAACTTAAGCAGTTGTCAGGCATTGTTCTATTGATAAAAGCAGATGAAAGAAAAAGAGTCTTCAGTGGCAAAAAATTTTTGATCTTCTCTAGGTCTTCAGTCCAGTGCATACTATCGGTACTATATGCATGCAGGAGAACTGTTTGGTAAAGGAAAGCTCATCTAGTCATTTATAATGCTTTGATGAGCCATTTCATAATCATAAAATGGACAAAATCCTAAAAAAAATAACCTCAATCCTCATATTCTACATAATATTCTGCTTTTGCTCTATGTTACTTAATATTATAATGTAGGTGCTTCAAAGTATAGATGACATTATATTCAGTCTTTTGATACTTGGTGGATTGACTGATTCTAAAGGAAATGTTTGGAGAACCCATCCTTCCCAATTATATGCAATTGAACTAACAATACCCTCAGCTAAAGTAAAATAATAATTAGTTACAGTTATATTTGGCTATACCTTATTTTCTAGTCTTACATTTGGAAGTTCGCTCAGACTAGAAGAGGTGTAAACTTGTTAAAATTATTCCCTAATACAGAATGTTTAACTCCAAAACAATTATGTGATTCAATGACTGATGGTTAGGTTACTCTTATAGTTTGATAGCTTATATTTCTTATAACTATTTAGATTCTATTGCAATTGAGCTTCAAACTCCAATGTATCAAAGAGTTTATCAATACTTGCAGTTATTGGAACAAAAAGATTCCAGACTTGAAAAGTTTATATTTGTTGGTACACTAGAAGGGTCAGATAAAAAATGTCTGGATACCATTATCAGGTCAGACTCATTATGGCAATCTTTCTTTTCAAATTAAACTAAAATACTTAGACATATTAATCTATCGATTCCAACATGGAAGGACATTCATCATTTTGTTTGCTTTTTAAATATGCAGTTGACTGCATGTGAACAATCAAATATAATCAAGGAAGTACCAGGACTAAAAACTTTTATTGTTCATTTTATAACAATGATGTCACGTGTAAGTTTTATGTATAAATGTACATATCTAGGTATGTATCTGCTTTTTTATTTGTTGTAGGATTTCGCTACATCCTCAATGTCAACTGGAAGTACTGATAATATTCTTAATCAATATGTACCTAGAAGGCGTTGGGATGAAAGGTATGATAGATTTACTAAAACAACTACTGCAGCTATTTTTTTAGCATGCATTCATATCTCTTCTTCAACAAAAACCAAACTTCTGTCACTCATGTTGGTCTTAAGTTAGAAAGAAAGAATTCTCTGATTGTTCTTCAAGACACGTATACTCAAAAAGTAGTTAAAGCTGACATAACTCAAGAGTTGTCTGAGTTTCTGACGAAATCTGTAAAAATTCCCAATCAAAGTACAAGGTAATTTATATTAATTTTGAGCTTGCATAGGTCCTTTATTAATATTATTCTTTTGATATTTTGCAGCAAATGCTCTGATAATGAACTAATCGAAAGATTATTAGAATTTATGAACATTAAATCTGATAAAATTGAATCTCCAGATGAAACCTATGTTCTTACCGAAGATAATTTAACAAAAATAATGGCTATTCAGACACGATTCAGGTTTCACTGTGCTTAAATTTAATTTTTTATAAAATTTGTCATACAGGTGTCAAATACCAGTTGTATTAATGGGTGAGACAGGATGTGGTAAAACTCACTTGATTCGTTTCATGTGTAAATTTGCCACAAACAAAAAAAAAGTGAAAAACATGTTTATCCTTAAAGTGAAATAAATATTACACTGTGTCACTATTATAGATTGATAGGTTCATGGTGGAACAACAGAGGACGATGTTATTAAGTGTGTCAATGAAGCAGAAACTGCTGCTTTGGAAAATAGAAAGCATAAGATTGATACTGTAGTGTTCTTTGATGAAGCTAACACTAGTGATGTCATTAGTCTTATAAAGGAAATTATGTGTGATGGGAGATGCAGAGGAAAACTGGTACCACCTTTTCTGAAGTTTGTAGCTGCTTGTAATCCATATCGAAAGTAATTGCAGTTCCTTTCTATTTTTATAAATTATTATTTTCTCATAGACATTCTGATGAGATGATAAAAAAATTAAGAGGAGCTGGATTAAGATGGCAAGATGAAGAAGCAGGTAACAATGCAGAAAAATTGGGTATAATATTTGTGCAAGATTAAAATACAATTGCCAAATACTATTTATTATTCTGAACAGGAGAAATACCTTTAAGAGATTTAGTGTATCAAGTATTAGAATTACCTGACAGTATGAAAGCATTGATTTATGATTTTGGACAATTAAAATATGAAACTGAAAGGGACTATATTTTACAAATGGCACGTAATAAGGTGCATAATAAACAGAAAAATGGTTATAATTTATGAGGTTTTTAGCTTCAAAAAAAAGATGAAGTTTCTCATGATTATGTGATTGCTATTGGTGAAGTATTAGCAAAATGTCAAGATTTTTCCAAACAAATGAAAGTAAATGTCATCATTTTTGATTTTCCAAGTGAACCATACTGTCTAATAGGATGAGCGTAGTTTTGTGAGTTTACGTGATGTAGATCGAGTTCTTGTACTATTTATATACTTTTTGGATGTATTTACTAATGTATTTCAAGTACGTAGTTTACTGGGTATAATGCTAAAAGTCATACAATGATTAATTTTAGATTAATGGTCATGATAATGTAGACAAAATTACTCGATCATTATTACTAGCCCTTAGTGTAGCATATTTGGCAAGAATGGCTTCGCGTGATGCATTTTTGACTGAAGTTTTAGGATGCATCAAACCACCACTGCATTTTGTTGATTTACAAGAGTATGAGAAAATTGTAAAAAAGTAAGCTTTTCTTGTCTGGTTAGTATTAAAAATTATTTTTAAAAGGTATCAAGAAAAACTATTAGATTGTATGGAAATTGAAAATAATATAGCTAAAAATGCTGCTCTAAGGGAGAACATATTCATGATGTTTGTGTGCATTGAGTTGCGCATTCCACTCTTTCTGGTTGGGAAACCTGGAAGCTCTAAATCATTAGCTAAAGCAATCATTGAGAATTCATTAAAGGGAAAAAATTCAAAAAAAACAATAATGAAGCAATTCAAACAAGTATGTTAAAAGTTATAAAGTTATTTATTGATTTTGATAATAGATCCATCTTCATTCCCACCAATGTAGTGGGTTATCAACTCCTGCTAGTATTACTGAGGTATTTGTGAATGCCAAGAACTTTCAGGAAAAAAGAGACACAACAACATTTGTATCAGTAGTTGTATTGGATGAAGTTGGTTTAGCTGAAGCATCACCTTACCTCCCATTAAAGGCATTACATCCATTGCTTGAAGATGGAACTGAAGGATCTGGAAGTGATGATCAAGTAAAGAGATTATTGTTTAAATTTTAAAAGCATTTTGTGTAATTTATATTTAGCGTATTTCCAGAGAAAAAAGAGTGGCTTTTATTGGTATATCAAACTGGGCCCTTGATCCTGCTAAGATGAATAGAGGAATCATGGTAACACGTACTGAACCAAGCATTCAAGACCTTAAAGAGAGTGCCATGTACGATAATAAGTATTAATTTATGGGTTATTTAAAAATTTTTAGTGGTATATGCTCAGATAAAGGGGACAATGATCCAGTGCTTAATAGGCTAAGGCCTTATTTTATTGAACTTGCAAGTGCATATAAAAGTATATGTGATCTTCAAATAAGAGAATTCTTTGGACTTCGAGACTTTTACAGGTACATTTATTACAACCAATTAATTTATACAAGACTACTCTTCAGTCTTATTAAAATGCTCTACTGGATGAGTGAAGAGACTGGTTCTATACTGACAAGACCACAACTTGAACATGCTGTAAGGCGTAACTTCAGTGGCTTTGATGAGTTTGATACTGTTGCTATATTTCAATTGCAGGAACTAAAAGTACTAAAATATTGTCAAAAATTATTGATTTGTTATTTTTAGGATAATGATTCGAAAATTGTACAATGTTTCCCATGTCAGTTTGTGAGTTATTTATACCTATTGTATGCTTGTGTTGTGACTTTATAATTTAGAAACAATTCAGAAATAAAGATGTTGTTGTACTAAAATGTTGTTCAACTGGACAGTTTCTGTCTATTGATGGAAATGATGATGTTGTTTTTTCAACCAATCAGTTAAAAAATAGTATGTTAAGATAAATGTCTGTAAAAAAATTATTTGATGTTTCAGCTCAGTTCATTATTCACATAAAAAACAAGGGTAAATTTTCATTACAGTGCATCTGCAAAAACTCCTTGTGGCTAAAAGTCATGGAATCAAACTTGGTATAAACTCTTGATATTATGTCACTTAAACTGTCATAACAAATAGGTCACATGTTCATATGAACATGATCTTCAATTGATACCAACACAAGGTATAATAATATGAGTACCGTATGGCTGGAAAATTCCGTGGGGTATTTAATTTTGCGGATTTTGTGGGTAACTTCTTAACCACGAAAATTAATACCATGGAAATGCTCACTGCGCATGCGCAGCATGTAAAAATCAATGACTTAATGCAAGTGTACGTGCAAAAACGCGAAATTTAACTCCCTCGAAATTAAAGAATTAAGAGCTTTTCACTAAAACATGAAAATTTATGCCCTCGAAATTTCTAGCCATATGGTATATAGTTTTAAATTATTTATTATTTAGATAAAAAGGCTTCTTTCATTTGTTCCTATCAGCAGAAATTAAGTTCTGAGCAGCAAAAAAGTTTCACTCAATATCACCTGATTGCTCCAGTATTAATGATAACTAACTTTCATATTGTTTTACAAAAAATTTAGGATGACCCCATTACAAATCCTGATTATTCTTCTCTTGGTTTAATCAGTGCAAGTTTATCAAATAAAAAAACAACTTATCATGGGTATGACTACGGATATAATTCATGCATTTTAATTTATTTTTTAATAATAGAGAAAGTCGTTATCTTCTATTTTTGACTCAAAACTATTCTTCACTTCAAGTTTTCGAGCATTATATTGTGACAAAGTGCTTGCAAGATTTCAACACCTCACAGTTCTCACTAGAAAGCAGCATTCAACAAGCTGAGCCATTTGTTCTGTTTGGCAGTAGTTTTCCCAAGGACAAAGAGTTTACCCAGGTATGAAAAGACTGAAGTAATAGTTCTAATTGAAAATAAACTATCATAGGTTTGCAGAAACATTAGTGAAATTAGGCTTTGTATGGAAAGNTGGTCGCATNGGTCATACTCTTGAACTTAGAAAATTTGTATGAGAGCTTGTATGATGTCCTCAATCAA
>NW_003546621.1:79816-88953 GCF_000090795.2 Amphimedon queenslandica | reverse complement strand
AGCACAGTATGCACATAATAGGTTCTTGAGATCAGTAAAAGACTGCTGTTGCAGATAGCTTCTCCAGATGCTATAGTCAGGAGCATTTATAATGATTGCATGAATAAGAAATATCAACAAATATATTTTGTACATCAAGAGCATTCATCACTTGCAGACCTCATCAACAGAATTCCTCCAGATAATCAAACACTATTACAGGTATAATCACAAGAGCATTATTTAATTGATGCTTTATGAATAATGTAAGTATAATTTATAGCTAACGTATAATTTTTAGGTGACTACTCATGCTCCAATACTCTCACAAACTGAATTTGAGGAATTAGGAAATCACATTCAAATTGAAAAGGAAAACATGACTAGACTTTATTTAGAAGCATTTCAAACTGAGCAGGATTTTATTAATAGCATTGAGTAAGTAAAGTGGTAGTGCATATCTTTTCATTGAATTGTAGTATAATGATAAGAAATGGTGAGTCTCATGAACATTGTGTCATTTTTGAATGTGAAAGAGCTCATGAAAATGGAAATTTAATTTCTTGTTGTCGGTATCATCTTACTGACAAATTCAGAGAAGCTGCTAAGTCAGGCTATTTGAGCACTAGATTCATTCTCCTCATTCATCTGCCAAAGAAGTGTTTAAAGTCAAACTTTGTGAGCTTTCAAGGGCATCCTTGGCTATGCTATCATGTTGATGCTATAGTTCCAACTGAGAATTCAGTACCTTTAAATCAGATCCTTAGTGGTGAAGTGTACTCTATGAGTGACATTTATTATGATGAGAAAGATTATGCTTTGACTGATTCTTTAGCTAGTGTTGGTGATACTAATGACTGTCAACCATTTGAAAATTCCCAACTCTTACCATGTACAAAACCTCAGAAAATAGACCTTTGTAAACGATTGTATCTGCAAATATCAAAAGCTGCATCAAATCCTGAGCAAGTTAATCAACTATCACAAATCATTCCTCAAAAAATACTTTTCCCACTTAGAACAGGTTAGTATAGTAATTTTTTCAGTCATTAACTCAAAATTTTTTCTATAGATGAAACCACATTTCATTCACAAACTATTCGTCTCATTAAGGGCATACTCAAGGATAGAGAGTTAAAAGAGGGTACAAATGCTCTACAAAAATGGATACTAGATGAATCTATGAATATGACTAAACTTCAAGAAGCTGGAACATTTCAAAATGCTGTAGTGAGGAGATTTGATGATATTATCATTCCAATATTTGCGAAAATTATCTCTATTATTGATAAATATGCAAATTTGAAATTATTATCAAGAATTGAAACTGAGTTAGAACAATTGTGGCTTAATTTGTACAACTCTAATTATTTCACTCGACTGGTAATATCAAAGCTTCAATCTACACCAGATGATGGTTTCAGTACAAACACTGCTTCATCAAAGCAGTTTTCATGCCATTTTCCATTTTTCTGGCTTTTGAATGATATTGTTAAGGAAAATCCGAATAAAGGTACACTTAACAAAAATATTGAATAATATATATTTTTCAATAGATTCTGAGGAACTTATGGCACTATTACAGGACAAAGACTATGATTTGTTCAAAAACTTTGAAAGTTTACCAGAAAATACTATTAGTTCCCTTGCAAGGTTTTATGTTCATGATTTTGTTCACCTTTTGGACACTAAAGGACAAGCAGTGGATGAAGTGTATTATGAGGTACTAATTAATTAATAATTTGATAATAATCCTTTCTAGGTTTTGGAGGAATGTATGATTACTATGTCAGGAATATTCTCTTCTAATGAGCTTAATGTCACTTCACTGTTTCAAATAGTTTTTAATGTACGGAAGGTTTATTTTGAAAGCAATTCATTTTTTGATTTGTTTTTTGAGCTCATAATGCTAGTGCCATCTACTATCTACAAAATGAAATCAAAGCGAAATGATTCAAATATTCAAGTGAAGTTACTAATGGAACTTTGAAACAATTATGATCGATTTTCTTTATACATGTAGATACTATTAGTTGAGGCATTAGAAATGGTTTTAAATAGCCCATTTTTAGATGTGCAGGTTCCACTCATGAGTAAGAAAGGGGTATCATTACAAGAATGGATGCAAAGGCAGTATGAGTCTCATAAAGTCATTTCTAGTATTGTTGAAGAATGTTTGATTATACCTCCAAAAGTAATGTAAGTGTAAAATATGCTTGCACATAAATGTTACATTATTTTTTAATTAGCCTAAAATGGCAACGGATTTGTGTGATGAAACTGTTTTTTGAGTACGTTGTATTGCCAAACTATAAAGACACAATAGTTTTTGCTGGAAGATTTGAGAAGGCTAGCTATAAAATTTAATAAAATTATTTAATTAATTTAAATCTATTATATAGTTTTTAGCAAAAATTGATCATTTTCAAAGTTCTGATGCTCTAAACATTGTTGCTCACTTACTTTTTGGAATTGAGAACGAAATTAAAAAACTGTATAGTTAAAATTTTTCAGTATAAATTGCCTAATTCACATTTGTTTATAGGGAAGCAGAAAAATGGCAGATGATCAAACAAAGCTGTTGGTCCTTCTTCTTGGAAGTGTTGTCTTCACTTTGCTTTGATGGAAACATTTATAATGAGAAATTGGTTGATAGTCTAATTCAGGCCGTATTCTCAACCTCAACTACTCCACATGATTGGAAAGATCAAAAGCTGTGCACTTATTTGCATAATCATATGGAAGAAATGACTTACTTGCAGTTCTTTACAATTAAGCTCATCCTGAAATACGAGTAATTCTACTTTTGTTTGTGGCTTCATATGTAAAATTTTTAGGTGTATTACTATACAAAGTAAACTGAGTAATACAATAGAAAAAAATACTCTACCAAATCTCCAAAACTTTATTGGAATAGTTCTAGCAAATATGAAGGTAGACTATATAACTATAATGATTATATCCCTGGTGATGTTTTTATTATAGGCTACTGTAGCAATTCTGAGTGGGGAAATCATTTCTGTTACAGATAATTTGTTAGGTGAAGGACACAGCCTGTTGATTCAGTCTAAAACATCATTGTTATCACAGTGCTTAGCAGTTGCAAAGTTTACAAGTGGACTTGAACTTTCAGCAAAAAAAATACATGAATCAGTGCATAATCCACTCTTTGATATTAAGGCTGATCCTGATATTGCTTATCTCTTTAATGAAGTTGAAAGTTATTGTTTAGCTAATGATCTTAATGATGATCAAACTACTGAAGGACCATTATGGTATCTCATTCGCTATATTATAAAAACTTTTGGTAGCATATCATTGATGAAAATATTCCGAAACTGTTATTTCAATTGGACTTCGCCATCTGAAAACTTTAGACAAGTATAGGACTAGCTACAACACTTGCATATCTATTGTTATGTTAAATCTACCCACAGAATGAAGAGTTTATGGACATTGTTGCTATATACAATCCTACTTATCAAGTTATCAGATCTGCCATTAGTAGAGCTGCAACAGGGGATTTTGGTGAACTAAATTTAACAGTTAATGTATGCACATTTTATCATTATGATTACTGTTATTTTTATTCTTTTTGACAGGATCTTGATTCTACATTTGCTGTTCCACTTGCATTAGCTTTATTTGAAAGAGTAAAATTAAGCTATGCAACAGATAATCCTTCAAAAAAGCTTTCATCAGAAGTAAATAACTTTAAACGTATTATTCATGTTTAAATAACAACTAGATTTTAGAGAATTTTAGAGGTTTTGCTAAAACCTGCCAGCTTTTTACAAAAGACCAAGAAGTTAACTTTCATTGTTATATAAGTTTTAAATTATTTTAAAATTTCTTACACAGGTCCTACATATTGTTGATGAACTCCTTCAAAATCAGCAATGCAGCATTTTCCCTTCAATGCAAGCTAAAAAAGATGAGCATGAAGATTCAATATATCAAATGATAGTTGTCCATTCAGTTCTTACCATACTTACTAACAGAAAAACTGGACATATGAAAATGTTATTAAACTTTATTTCATCACCAGAGACACTGAAAGTATGCATATAATTATTGATGAATACTTACAACAGTTGCATATGGTTATGAAAGGACTTACTGTTGCCTGCTATGCCTATAAAGTTGTCAAGTACTAAAGAAGAGGAAGAAGGCAGGGAGGAAAGCTTTCTTCGTAAGTGCTATTAGTATTATCATTGTACTGCCTATAATTATTATTCAGAGTGCAACAATGGCCATCAATACACAGGCATTATGGTATTACAATAGATGTATGTATTGATTTTATATGTTAATGTATATTTAGTTGGAGTCATTTTGTATCCACTGTGGTAGAATTATACAATATTCAAGTAAATCATTGGCTCCAGTAGAGTAAGTATTAAACTTCTGGAATGTGTTTTTATTGCTCTTACAAGTAAATTCACTAAAAATGAAGCTTCTCCTGGATATATACCTTTAAATGACATGGAAAGAAACCCTCCAACTGGTTTTCTTTCTAATGCTTCATATGCAATCATTAGGTGCATTATGCACTCATGCTTACTATGGTCATCCTGCAATGGAAAGGTATGTACTAAAACCAAAGATGTTTATTAATTTCATTGTAAACAGAATATTTCACCACTGATGAATGGAAAACTGGACCTATCTTCACCAGAGTACAATTTATTTTTTTGGGATCAAATAAAGAAAGATATACAACAGTTATCAAGCATTACTGGTCATTCTATTGATGAAGCTGCATTGTTAGTTCATTTAGTGTTAAAGCAAATCAATGAGAAAGGACATCATGTGCAACTAACAGGTTGGTTAATCTGTTAATTACATTGATTATTTTATTTGGGATAACACAATAGGACAAAATGTTGTTGGTAATTTAGTAAAACTAGATGATAGAAGAAAATGGGAGAAACAGTTTTATGATTGTTACATTGAACCTGTTGTCAAAGTAATGCTAATAATTATAGTTCATTATTAGATTATCTGACACTATTACGTTAGGATACAGGGTCTAGCATTCAAAAAATGCTAAAAGAACTAACTGCTAGAGGTATGTTTTTTTATTTTTGCCAAAATTCAAGGCCATTGTAGATTACAGCAAATTATTTGGAGCTGTGTACATGACTCCAATGACATCATCAAAGCCATTTTTATGGAATGTTTATCCTACATTGACTTCACAACAAATTTGTGGGCAGTTACTGACCATAAAAGTGTCTGAGCAGCATCCTGTAATCTTCACATATCTTTCTGAAGTCGGCTAACAAAATATATATATAAGTTTAGTATTAACATGTACTTTAGGCTCATAGGTTTCAAGCAATGAAATTTTTACCAGATATTATTAAAATGCTGAAGATAACTCAAAAAGCTATCTCACAATTTGATTATGATGAAAAGACACAAGGAACTATTGAGAACATGTCATTTGGAGAATTTGTTAATCAAATTGGTAACTATAAATACAAAAAAGAGATATAATTATTTTTAATATGCAGATGACCAACAAAAAGATGATTATGAAAGTTTTTTTGTTTCTTTTCAGCAAGCTTGGGAATTATGTCATCATGAGCTTGATAATGGTATGTACTGTATAAAGAATATCATTAAATATTTTTTGTATTGCAGAGCGATTGTTTGAGTTAAAGAACAACAGCATTCAAGCAGAAATTTCTAAAAAAATGAAAATGAAGCACCTCATACCAACAACCTATGGACCTGGAGTCATCACCACTGGATTAATTGATCATCTTGTCATTAGTCATAACAAGTTCATTAGACTTTGCTGCAAATTTGTGGAAGATTCACTTAAAAAGTATTATGCATGATACATGCACACAAACTTGTGATTCATGTATAAAATTTTATAGAAATTGGCTGTGGCAAAGCCCAAAGGTGCCATTGCAAGAGTTAAATTCTAAGCATTTTGTGAAGTGTTCTGATGAATTTGTCAGGCTAGTTCAATCTCATAGTGTATACACTATCTCTAATGGAAATGTTACTATTCAAATAAATGATCTTGGAATCATTGAAAGAGATTTTGTTCAAGAATTTGTATTAGGAAAACCAATTATAACCCAAGTATTAGATATTCCGCAGGTTATATGGAAACGTCCTGTTCTCAATACACAAATCATTGCAGCTGTTAAAAAAAATATCACTCAAGTAGGTCATGTGTGATGCAAATACCATTACTTTTTTAACTTTATAGCAAGCACTGCCTCCTCTAGTGCGGTCAGGGATTTTGATGGATCTCAAAAATAACTTAGCTGAGATGACAGTTACATGTGAGACAGTTGAGACTGTAATGAGATTTCTTCAAAGAAAAAAAGAGCCATCAAAAAAGAAACTAAAAGAATATGTAGAGAAAGAATTAATTATTATTGGTAAACTAAGAAGTGAAAAGGTATAGATCAAAAAATTACTCTAATCTATGTAAGTTTTATTGCCTAGATTACTGACTTCTGCTGCTTAGAACATGTTGTACCATTATGGAGGTTTTTGAATGTTGAACGTGCTAAATACAGAGTTCGAAATGAAGAGGTAAAATCTTAAAGCATTATGTGAGAAATTATAGATAGATTATATAACAGGTGCTGTGTAAGCATTTTAACATTTGCTATAGCTAAAAATTTATAATTTTGTCGATTTTTCAAGCTGTTTTGAAGCTCTTTGACCACATTTTTAGATAATAACATCCAAAATGAAATGACCCTTTACCCTATTCCACTACACAATATTAAGATAATAATAATTTTCCTATAGGATCCATTCACTGTTAAATCAGAATTTATGGAAGAACTAGATGTCAGTTATATTGATTATTTTGTTACAATGCTTGATTCTAAAATTTAATTTAGGATGAACAACAAAAAGTATCTCTTGAAGCAGCAATCAGTAAAATGACTAACATAGATAATATGCTGGAAGTGATGTACGAGATGATACAAACCTATGTACAAACATGTCATCTGGAAGACAAGCATAAACAGTAAGAGTTACTCTAAGATTAATTTAAGCTATTATATTTAATTATTCTAATTAGATTGAGAGTAGTCTTGTTTGACTATGTGTATCAAACCAAGTCTGAGTCTATTTTTTATCTTATGGAGTTGTTTCCTCCTGATATTAAACTAAGTCAAGTTGCTTGTACATGGAAGGAAATAGTCCATCTTCATGATGCAACAAAGAAAAAGAATCGCTAACTTTACATGTAATTAATTAGGCCTTAGTGTTATTAATAGCCAACTTAGTACATTGTTAGACTTAACTAAACTAGCTAGTATATAGTTCTATTTGCTGATTAAGTTTTTTGCTGCTCTCTAATTATTATTAATATTTAACAATTCTATTAATTGCTTTGTAAAAAATAAGCATCGGCCAAAACTCATTGCGTCTATACCATTCCTTAGCCTACAATCATTAGTGTAGGCTGGGGAATGGTCTGGCCTGTGAAACTACATTGCATCATGTCCCTGCACCACCCATTATATGCAAAATTATTTGAAATTTCAAAAACAGTTCTCAATAAAAATAAAATCAAATTATTTTAACAATGCAAAAACCCTACCCTCCCTGGCTTTCATCACAGCACTTTTCAGGACCTCAAGACTAGTACTGGAATCCTTCTGGAGTTTCCTCATTTCCCCAATATGACCACTACCACAGACAATCATGATGATACTCTCAGGAGGAAATGAAGACACTATGTCACAGCATAGCTTATTCAGTTCAGAGAGAGTGGATTTAAACTCCTCAGTATAACCAGTAGTCCTTTTCTTCAATACTTCCATTGAGTGCAATTGTGTGAATATGAAATTGTTTTTTGGAGCACATTCAAGTACTTTATCAACAGCTTCTTGATCACTCATTACAGCTTGATAAGAACTCTCAACCCGGCCTGTGTAAAGTGAAGCCATTGATTGCTTATCAATGACGCAGTGTGAGACTCCGTTAGCTGCTAGATGTATAGGTAGCCATAGCTTGAACTCTTTCCATTCGATAACACAATCAACTCCTTCGAGAAGTTTCTTCTTAACAAGCTCCATGCATGTCATGGCGTCCTCTGTAGGATCGTGACCAGCTGCTTCTTTCATCTGAATGGACTTCTTGAGCAACCTTATATCCTGGCTTAGATCTAGGCGTGGCCAAAGGAGCAAAGAGCATTGACATATCAATGATAAAAGTAAGTCATTCTCCAACAAGTGTCCCACTAGTATAAAAATTTTGAGGTAACAACTGCCTTAATTTAGCCTAAACATCACAAAGTCTGACAGTGACTCTAATGTATTTAGTAAGAATCTACGACAGGATTATCAGGTGTGACAATAAATTTAAAGAACAAAATGTTATTGTGGAATAAGTGAAAGAATGACTTTATCTTAACCAATACAATGCTAATGGCAGTTCCATCAAACTGATCTAATTATAAATACAAATACACAATATGAGAAATGTCGTCAAAAACTGACAAGGAAAGAATTCTCTATTTTATGATACATAAACATATTTTTTAATGTTATATAGAAAATTTGAACAATCAAAATTGACTTTTTAAAATTGCTCCAAATGCCATATACTGTTTAAGTGCTAAAAATTATAAAATTTGGCTTCTTTTGACTCCTGAGCATAATGCATGTATCTACATTGTGTATCTATATGTACATGTATGTGTACAGTATTTTCGTCATACATGTTGCCAGTGCTTCAATATACTCAGCAAAGGATTGCATCAGTGCTGGGATCCTCCTCACACAGTCACTGATATCAGTGTTAGCTTGAGAGAGCTGAGGAGTACAACCAGTCTCAGCGCTCTCATTATTAAACCTAAGAATGATAATAAATTATACTAACATGAGTTGTACAGCAACATATTGCACCCAAAGCAAGAGGCATCTGCTGTACATGTATATGTGTGTGAGAAGTGAGCATGGTAAATACAGTAATAGCATTGAATAACTATTACCAGTGGTTGCAGTGAAAATCCACCAATATAAAATACAGCATGCTCAATGACACATGGCTGCTACATGTAAATTGCCAATAAAAAGTCGGCTAATTCCAAGTTTTTTTCTTAACAAATAATTTTGCAAAATTAAACTCCCTGACTGGTATGGTAACACTTCATACCTCATGAC
>NW_003546621.1:25411-79806 GCF_000090795.2 Amphimedon queenslandica | reverse complement strand
TCTCCCTTCCTGTACTGCCAAGTGGATATGCTACACATCTCTATAATATAAAAATATTTAAAATAAAGTTAATATTAGTATCAAACATGCCATATACAATGTACATGTAAGTGGGTGAACAATAGAAATTTCACAGATTCTTGTAGGTCATCTTTTTTTCAAAAAATGGCTAAAAAATCACCTCAAATTTTTATTACATTTTCTGATACATATTGATGTCCTAATGCTCTGCATAAAGTTTGAGCAGATTCCGACTTAAATTTTTTGAGTTATGGGCATTTTTAGAAATGTGCCGAATTCTAAAAATTGCCCATGCTTTTTTTCAAAAAATGGCTAAAAAATCACCCCAAATTTTCATTACATTTTCTGATACATATTGATGTCCTAATGCTCTGTAAAAAGTTTGAGCTGATTCCGACTTAAATTTTTTGAGATATGAGCATTTTTAGAAATGTGCCAAATTCTGAAAATTGCCCTGTACTATAGCCCATGCTTTTTTCCAAAAAATGGCTAAAAAATCACCCCAAATTTTTATTAAATTTTCTGATACATATTGATGTCCTAATGCTCTGTAAAAAGTTTGAGCCCATTCCAAATAACACTTTTCAAGTTATAGTCAATTTTAAAATTACTACTAAGAAAGTGGATGTACATCTACATGTACATGCATATTACTATTATACTGTGTATTACACATACGGCTGTACAACAAAACTATGGAGTAAGAAACTTAAAAAACCTACAAGTTTACAAAAAAGTACAAATAATATATAAATTAATCTTAAACAACAATTGCCTCTTACTTGCTGAAGATATGATGAAAAAGATGGCAAATGATCCAAAAACTCCATCACAAGACCCTTGACTGCATTGAGAACCACAGACTGCTTGGAATCAGCTCCTTTACCAATGTTGGACACATTCAAACTCAGTACATCTTTATCTACATGTACATGTATGAAAATTAATAAATGAATGAAATTCCTTTTATTATAATTTAAACTCACCAGTATTAGATGACCAGATTCCCTTATCATCATCACCTAAATGAATAAAATCTAATACGCCATCCATGTACATGTACATGTATATGTACATTGTACATTGTGCATTTATAAGTAGGTAGGGTTGATATTGGACTACAACAAAAAGCCACATACATGTACATGTACAGTCGATAATACATGTACATGTACATTGTACATGTACTACAATGTACAAGCTCTATTGTATAAATATAAGTATTTAATAATAATTATTCTACCACAATAGGAAACTTTCAAAGGGCAACAGTTTTCAATCTGCATAAGTATCTTTCAGGAAATTCACAAAAATTAGATTAACAAAAAAATTTTGGAACGGCCGACATCTGTGAAATTCTTTAGCTGTAAAATGTGAATCAATAATGCCACATGTATATACAATGTACATGTACATGTATATAGTACATGTACAGCGTCAATCATATTGTACCTTTAATAGATTGAGGTGTGGTATCAGTCCTTACTGTAGGAGTCATCATTCTACTTTGCTTTAGCTCTTCAGTTAGTTTCTCAACCTTTGCCTAAAACACAATAAAAAGATTTAATGTACACATGTACTGTACGTGTACCACATATATCTACATGTACATGTACATGTACATGTGTTAGTTACTATTAGGACAATCTTCTCTTCTTCCACCTGCTCATATCTCAATGTACTTTCTTTATTTATTTCAGATATCAGTGCATCATTATTAGCAACTTCCCTAATAGGAGAACAAGTAATTGTAAGACAACGAAGAAATGAAATGTTAATTGCCATTTTCAATCACTTCTAACAGCATTAAAACTACTGTACATGTACATGTACACGTACATGTACAAGTATGTACAGATGATGAGTCTTACTGTTCTAGTGTTGCTATTCTGTCTTTAAGTTGAGCCGTCAGTTTCTGAGATTTCTGATTCATTTCAAACATCTACAGTGTATAAATGTACATGTACAGTATATGTAATAATATGTATAATGTAATATATATACATATATTAATATGTATAATATAATGTATACATGTACAGTGTATAAATAATAAACAGCTCAAAGTGTTAGTCATTACTTTAGAGTGTAGTTGTTCATTCTCAGCTATTTTTGCTGCCAGTTCTTCTCCTTGGACATCAGGTAATAGCATTCCTCCATGATCCTAAAAATTAATAATTAGAAATGTGTGTAATTATTACAGTGTACATAACATTTTGTTGATTTTCCTAAATCTTAAATCTTAAATTAATCTTTATTAAATTTTTATTTTTATTTTTAAATCTCTAATTTAGTCTAAAATCTTTAAAATAGCCACTAATTAAAGGCCTCTTGTGAATTCTATTTCTACTAATACCCATAAATTAAGCATTATTCACAAAAGAATTTCTATGAGTACATGCACATTCAAAGTCTAGGCAATTTTGCATTATCACTCGTCATTCACAGAATCAATTAAATATGGCATATACATGTATATGAACATGTACAATGTACCTTTTTCTTTTTTCCTTTTGCTGATGATTCCAAGTCATCTTGAAGTGTTGAGACACGCTTTGACAACTAATCAAAATAATAATGGAGACACTAAAATTTCAATAGAACATTCTCATACCTGTTGATTTCGAAAGCTCAATGATTCATTTTCCTGTGCATGTTTTCTAAGAGCTTGATCCTTTGTTCTTAACTCAACCTAAAGAATAATGAACAGATGCATACACGTGTACTAATCAAGAAGTACTATACAAAAATAAAATAATAAAATCAATGCAGTGCCGTCCCAATTTGTACTGATACTTATCAATGCCCTCATGATGTGCAGAAAGTGAAAAATAACCAAATAATAATTAATCAAAATAAACAAATACCTCTAATGATGCTTTTGCATTCTGTTCAGTTCTGACAGCTTGTTTGAGGACGTCAACTTGAGCTCTTAACTATAAAATTAGTAAGTTATTTTTCTAGCGTGTGGCTACAATAAAATTCCTTTTGCAAATTTTTGAATGCACATTGGCCCAGGCTTGGGGTCAATTACAAAATTTCATTTCAATTACAATTACAATTACTACCAAAGCAACTAAAACCAGATCAATTACAATTACAATTACTGCCATAGATGAGACACTCAATTACAATTACAATGGCAATAGCTTGCAATTACAGCATTAATTACAATGATCTTATTTTTACCCGTATCATGACAAAAATAACAATGATTTTTTTACCACATTGCATTAAGTTTTTAAAAGTTTTTGTTAATCAGTGAACATTAATCAGGCTTAATATGCTGAAAATTCACTCTAGAGGACTGATATAGGTAGGATATCAAAGTAAGATTATAGGCACAATTACAATCACAATTACGCAATTACAATATGTATAACCCAATTACAATTACAATTACGCACTGTAATTGTAATTGACCCTGTAATTGCAATTATAATTGTAATTGACCCCAAGCCTGCATTGGCCTGCCGTGGCCAAATAGATTAACAGAAATTTTGGGCCACAAAATTTTCTAGCTGTACAGTATCACTAATTTTGAATAATCAAAGTCTTATGCCAAAGGTTTCAAAATACAATGCAGGAAAGTTTAAAAAGGGCGTGGCCCGCCAGAATTTGTGCACACAGAAAAATTACAGTTAAAAAACAGTTCATATTGATATATCATACCTTAGCATACTCCTGTGCTAGCTTCTGATACTTGACCTGCAGCTCAGAACCCATCAACAACAAGAAATGCTGGAACTCTTAGAGTAGAGTCTTACAATTTTGGGCGGTGCGTGAATCTAAACCACACCTTTAAGGTTACGCCCAATAGAAAACTCCGCCCCACCACGTGCTGCCATCTGGTTTCAGTAGTTTGATCACGGGTTTGATTGATGAAGTCGACAATTCTTTTGTTGATCGCTGTGTTAGAAGTTCTATTGATGTGTAAGTGTTTTGGGATTAATTTTGGACAAGAACACAATGCAATATTACAGTTATAGGTAAATAGGGACTAATATTTTAGCATGAAAGCTTGGTTATTTGACAGGATTATTTAGAATACCATATAAGGGGTATATTTCACGGGGATTTATTTTTGTTAATTTTACGTTTAAAAAAATTGTCAAAATTTTTTCTGTGAAAATTATTTTTTTACCATACTAATAATGGTCAGTAGAAGAAAAACTCAAAAAATTTTTTCTTGTGAATAGGCTTAAAGGTGATTTTCGTGAAATATTTTCCCCAGGAAATATACCCCCTATATGGTAATTATCATAGAATGGGTGTGACTTAGGTGATGTCATTTGGCATTTGAATTAATCAACTAATGTAGAGTCTAAGATGGTAGCGTTTAGCCCTTATAGAAAATAATTGCAGATCCATGTTGCTACTTTGGTTAATCGTTACATTGTATATCTTAGCCTTAGTAAAACATTATCGTGATTTCAAAAATTTCTGTATTGTATTAGAAATGGTTGTTCATTTGACTATTGTTATGCATAATAAATTCAAGATACTTTGTTTTAATTGTCTTTTTGACATATTACATTAACCGTGTGCATGGTACATACATAATGAGTGCATGGCTACTGGCTAGATTTGATTATTTATGATAAAATGTAGTTTTGATCTTATGCTTACATTTTTCTTTTGTAATATTTTTATTAGAAATGGACTTTATTGGCTGCTTTCGAACGGACTCTTGAAATGTAAGTTTATTTAGTATGCATTTTGACTGTCTTTGCTGATGCCTTTTTGTGTTGTAATTTATTTTCAGTATGTTCTAGTATTGACAGTTACATATTATGTATGGGATAATCACTGACAGTTTATGCATACATGTCCTGACCTGTGTAAATGTACTATTGAGTGATTGTCAGGTGCTTTGATAAGATTACATGTACGAGTCCTTTCTTTATTCTTGCTTGCCTTTATTTCTTGAATTCTCTGTATAATCAATAATCAACTGATAAGCCATATATACATGTATATGTATCGGTTTATCTTGCAACTGGCAAGTGCTGTATATTGTAATGGTAATTTTTGTATTATGTTATAATGCATGCAGTACAAACAACATACAATAGTACTACATGGTGCAGCACATCTCATTACAAATGTCTGTAACAAGTTTCTTTAATAACTGGTTACTATGTACAAGTCATCTTTGTTGTGTTAAATGTAATCCCCTTCTATGTATACACATGAATGTACTACTTTCACTTTTGATTCTTGCTAAGCACATGTATGAATACATTATGACTTCTGATGTACTGTCATTTCTATAACCCACAAATACTTTCAATTCCTGCAGTAGTCTGCCAGTCAGTGCTATGATGTAAGGTTCTCTTTTGACTCATTGTATAGCATTATATACATTATATTATATAGCATTATATATATAGCATTTGTTCACTAGTTGCTGTATTGAGAATTACATGTACCAGTAGTTCCCAGTATTTTAATACCAGTACTCTTGGTAGTGCTACTATCAAAAGTTTACTTGCTCTGGTGAGACCGGCAGTCTAGCACCAGTTTAGAGGAGGTTCTTATTTGTGTAACAGTACTAAGCATAGTGTGTGAAGAGGCAAAGCTGGTAACATCTGGCGCCAGTGGTAACATCTGGCTCCAGTATATGCATGTTTAGGTCTGTTAGTTTATACAGATGTGTTTTGTCCAACTTAGGAGAGTATGTCATAGTAAGTTATTAACATTTGTTATACTGCTTGGTCACTATTCAGTATTATGGGTTTAGAATTGTCTGCAGAGTAAAAAAATCAAATTGATAGTCATATTTCCAAGGTCATTATTTTTGTAATATACGTTTTTGTGATATACAAATGCTGTGCAAATTCTGACGAATTGTAGGGAATTCACACCATTTTTATGCTATGCAGTATGCAGCAAGAGTGCATAATAGGGAGCTCTTGCCTCTTGGTATGCAGCAATTGTCACAAAATGCTCATAGTACAAAAATGCATGCATAATTTAGTTGGTGATGTTTTTAATCAGCTTTAAACTCTGTGATTATTAGTTGTTGTAAAGGTCACCTCAAATACTTTATGAAGATATCACGAGTTGTTTGTGCATCTTATTGAAGGTGGATCTTGGTTAGCAGTAGGAGTGTTATTGGCGTATTAGTTGTTTTAGGTTGGGTTTCCGTTGGAGTGTACAATGTACATGTAGTTGCTTGTCAGGGGGAATAACAGCTGTCATAGGTAGGGATTTCATGGTATTATGTGTTTTTAGAAGTAATGAACCACTACATTAGTGATACATGTATGTATGCAGTGCAACTGTATCTACTATAGTGTATTATCTATTAGATAACAGTTGACATTATAGTAGAGCATTATCATTTAGGAAGTTTAATTCTTCTTTATTGTTATACACTAAATCACTAATGCTGTAATAGCCTATAAAAGTCCTCTTTTAGTAATTTACTACTTTTTTACTTCAAATTGTGTGTGGAGTCATTGGTATTTGGTTTCCAATGTTTGTAGCAAATAGCAATGCCTTATTTATTTAGAACTGACTTGTACTGACTGGTAGTAGCACAATATTATTATTACAAGCTAGTACATGTACAATCTTTCTTAGGGACGTACTATTAACATACACATATATATTCTTAGAGGAATAAGAACCTGTTCTTGTAATGTGTTGCTTAAAATGCCCTTATATGCCCTTAGTTACTCCATCAAAAGATTGATTTTAGATTATTTACAGTAGTAGTTAATAAATCCTAATGTTATTATTTTTATATATATTTATTTGTTTGTTTATTTCTTGCACTAGCTGTGCCTGTAATAAGTATGTCTTATTATGATTAGTATTAGCATAGTATCAGTTAGTATTATTTACTTTAAATGTTACATGTACATGTATTACATGCTTACTCATCTTTTGAGTACATGTAGTTGGGTTGATTAGATTTAGAATCAGGCTATTCCTGAGTAGTCAGTATGGATGGGTAACAGCTTGTACTAGATAAAAAGTGGTATGTTAAGGAAGATATTAGTTATTTTATGTTTCTTCTGTCATTATGAACATAATGTATTCTAAAGTGCGTCACAACTAACTATTAATATATTTTATTTTTGACTTCACAGTCATTTACTCATTTAAAATTGCACGGAAAATAAAGACACTGTTCCAAATTGGAAAGCCTTGTACAACCATTTATGTACATGTACATGTACATGTATTTCATGAATGATAACCCTGTTTTCTCAAAAAGCTTTAAGTATTGAGCTCTATATTGTATTCCATATGACAAACATAGTTTATTCATTTTGCATATACATACGTATAGGTTATTGAAAGAAGATACTAGATTGTACATGGCCGAAATCCCTCCTGAAACACTTTGTGGAAATATTTATGTAATTGTTAATTAATTAAAGACATTAATGTGATATTATTGAGCAAAGAACTTGACCCTTAACCTGCAAAGCCAATGAGGAAAAATTATATCATAGAAAATACAACTCAGGACAATTTTGACACTCTGTATATCAGGCCAGTATTTGGGTCTTAATTGATAGAGCAGAATAGCACAATAGTGCCTGTGATTATCACTTTTATCAGGCTGGTTTTTAACTTAGGGATTAGCTTATATCTTTATTTGAGATTTTTGGACTAGAAAAAATTGCATATACTTACATACTGATTGATGTGCTAATTTGATATGTATAAGTAAGCTTGTTTTGCTTGAGATGATTTGTATCAATTTATGCATATTATTTGCATTTGAATTATCTCATTGTCATTAGATTTTAAAAACAAAGAAGCTAAATGTGTACATGTAAGTATTCAAGCGAAGTGTTCTTTTTTAAGATGAGTCATCCACTAAATTCCTAAAAAATTGCATCATAATTGTAAAATGATTTCAATGAACTAACTTTGTGTAAATCTTCAAATGCTCTACTTGCATGCAATTTGACACTTTCTCCAGCTTTTTTGAAATATTCACTTGCCACTTGAGAAGATTCAGTATTGCCTTTGTTACTACCACTCTGGTTTCCATGGATATACTCTTCAGTAAGTGCACTATACAGTAATTGATTTACTATGTTTAATCATAGCATTAATTACCTGTCAAGTGGGTTATCGACATCAGGACACATCAACAGTCCATAAATGTAGCTCAGTATTTCTCTCATACTGGTGGAGGGTGTGTATGACTCTCCAAGTATTGCATGACATATCCTCCCACTGCTGCTACTAACATTGCAATGATATATCTAATAGTTTTAAATAATAAATTATGTTTGTGTGTAATGTGACCATACTGGTGTAAGAAATCGTATTTCAGGTTGGGTCAAAGGATATTTTTTTGGAAATTCAACACTTAGAGTATACACTCCTATAATAAGACACATTTTAATGTTTGTTTAATCATAATGATAGAACTAACCTCCTGCATAAGCACTTTTATCTGGGGCAGACATTAATACTTTCCATTTGTCATAGCTATGATTAATTAGTAATGTAATTCACTTATACATGCATATGGCCTTACCTTGTTTGACTTGGATAAACTGTTATACTGTGATGAGGATTATGCATGAACTCTCTAAGTTCTCTTATTATTCTTCGTTGCTGTGACTTGCTTGGTATTTCTTTTAGCTGATCTATGTGGCTTAAAATTTATGCAATATTAAAACTTTTTATCAAATGAATTTACGTTTTCATTGAGTGTGTCTTCACATTGTGAAATGAGTCAATGTAGGTTGATTTAAAGCTAGCCTCTGTCTCATATGGATAACGATCAATATCTTGTAAATCTCTTAAATTAGCCTGTATAAAAGGGAATTATATTACTTAAAATGTCTTATTGTATTATAGTATACTGAAGATTGTTTAAAGCCCCTTTCACTCAGTGAGAGCATTGCATCTAACTCAAAGTATCTGAGTGCTTCCTGCATTGTTTTAGGGAGAACGCATACACCTCCTATGATAAATTATGGTTAAAAGTCAAAATTTTGTGACAGCAGTTGAAACCTGTTGCATGAGAGAATGCCTTTTGTACTTTATTGTCAGAGGGATGTGTCAACAAAACTGTATCCACAATTACACCAGCATCCTGTACATTATACATGCACATGTCACTTATTATTATTATTATTATTACTATTATTATTATGAAAATACCTTTGTGCATTGCAATGCATATTCATATGTCACACTGGAACCGTTGTATCCATCAGTTAGACACAATATCCTCCGCCTTAAATGTATTAGTAAAATATACTATAATTGATGGTAATTTTAGAAGGACTGGAAAACTGCTAAATATTTTGGTGATTGGTAGCTTTTAATTTGGTGAATTAGTGGCCATGGAGCACAAGCAAAAATATTGGGTTATTTTGGTGAATGGCTATGAAAGCACTAAATCCCCCCCTTGAAAAAAAACAGTATATATGTATATAGTTTTTATCACTTACCTTTTACAGTTGAATCTTTTAAGTTGCTGAACAGCATCAACAATAGCTGCTGTCAATTCTGTTGAACCATCTAGTTCAACATCTTCCAAACTAGTCTGAGTAATTATGTCCACAAAATGATAATTACAATGTATATTCCCAGATTTTACCTCAAATTTTTCTGTATTTTTGCTAATTTCTAATGCAAGAATAACATCTGATCCAAATATAGTTAGTCCCAGTGCATGGTGCAGCTTATATGCCAGAGTACGTGTTGCAAAACTATTAAACAAGTGTTTAGCAGCAACAAGCCTTGTCATTTTTCCAGTTCTAAAGTGTCTCACACTAAATTTCAACAATGAAGTATGTACACTTACTCTTCAAAAACTCGAGAACCCATGGAACCACTGTGGTCAAATAAAACCTTTTATGGCATGACACAGAGCCATGAACTATATGTACGTTTATAATAAGTTTCATACCACAATAGCTTCTTCTGTGTCCCATTGTATACTTTCTTGTGGTGCAATCACAGCAGACTTTCTAATTTTCCTTGATAGTGTGATGCAATTAATCAATGTATAGTTACCTTATTTCATTGTAATTTTGAATTTCTTCACTGCCTTTACTGATTACTTTTTTAATGTCAGAGGTAACTTGCATTTCAAGGTCACTTGATCTAAATGTTAATGTGCAGCCAAGTGTGTGCAGCTGAATATTAATATGATTGTTATTTCTAACTTTCCAATTTTTTCGAGCTCTTTTTTTGGTATCACTTGTTGATAGCCACTTTCAGCATCAGCACATGCATTGTAGAATCTTCTTTTTTCATCTGAACTTTTTGTTGAACCAAGAAAGTAGATTAGATGTGCTGTTAAGATTTTGTCTATAATAATACTAAACTTTATTAGTTTTTAACCTTCAATATTGTAAGTTATACATTCATCCCCGCTGTATAATCCTTGAGGATTCAGTATATGTAACTCGGCTAAAGATTGTAGCATGTCAAACCATTTAAAAGATATATCCACCTTTTTACAAACTCTTGATGCATACAAGTAAAATAAATACTATCAAGAGTAGATGTTCTTTATATTATTATAACTGACTTTGGTATTTCATTCCTTGGTGGATTTGTCCACACACATACTTTTGTATCAGTTTCCCACGGAAAATACATGAGAAGCTTAGCAGTCTCGATATCTTCCTTTAATTGTTCTTTTGTAATTCTGCCTAACTGTACAAACTCATCACCACCTGCAATAATTATATTAAAGTGCACATGCTGCCATATTGTGGTACCATACTTTCAATTTTGGCTAAGATGTTTTCTTTATCAAAGGGACCTTGTGTCATATCTACATCTACACGAACTGGTTGATGTATCCTTGTTCCTGATAAAGGGCACACTAGTGAGCAGTGTTGTGTTTCAACATTTACTGTGCATGCCTCTTGAACATCCTTGAATTTAAAAGTATGTGTTAATTTGTTATAAAATTGTATTTTGCTTACATGTGACTTATGAATCAGCATAGAGAAAGTATAATCTGAATATTCAAAGATATGATCACTGCTCACTATATTCAATGCGAAAAACTGATAGCTTTACAATTATTGCAACCTCATACCTGTAGCAAAAGCTTCAAGAATTGTTTTGAAAAGCAAATAGAAACCCTCAATTAATGCTGTCTGTATAAAGAAAAACAGATACATCATTAGTTGTAAATAAAACTCATACCCAGCCTGATATTGTGAGAAATGAAAATTCTTTCAGATTCTGTAATGCATAGACCAAAGGAGGGAAATCAGTGAATGTCATTAAGTAAGACAGGAATTTTTCAAAGTCATACTCTTTGTTATAGGGCTGACGTGAACACTGCATGTACATAATACAGTAATAATTATTGTACATGTGTAGAACTTTACATACAATAAACTTAAGTATTGAAAAAAATTTTGTGATCCCTGACTTTGTTTGTGGAACCAAAAAATTGTAATTTTTGCTGCCATAATCAGAGGAACGAGGCTGAACTATTTCTAATGGGTTTCTCAATACAACTCTAATATGATCCTTATCCTTTAATTCTGTAAATGCTGTCATCCGCTCATGCATATATCCCCTCCTGTCAATAAAAGTAATTAAAGTTTACTAATAACTTTATATTTCACCTGACATAAAGTGACATAAATGGAACTTGTATGTCAGTCACACTGTAAACTTTTTGTGCAATGTCTTCCGGTGAATCACAATCCATGTATGCATTGACTGAGAAAGAGCCATGGAAAGGAGTTTCAATTATAAAAGTTTCCTGACCTGATTATTATATAGATTTCAATTGGTACATTATAAAGAGTATCTTATTAAAATTACCAATATTATGATCCAATTCAGGTAAAGAAACAAATTCCTTCATTTGTGGTTGCTTCTTTGACCTTCTTAATACATAAAATAAATCACCATCCTTTATATTCCAAGACCTTAGTGTGCCTATATAGCATATATATTAGCTAAAGCCATAATACCATAATACCTTGTCCAGTTATTTCATTATTCTGTAATGGGTATCCATGACTTGAATATAGCTCAATTGTTTCTTCTTGAGGAATTTTGTTGTCACTACATATCATACTTGTAATTTCATCCAGCTTCATTGATGGTTTTATTTTGACAAGCTTCATTTCAGCTATATCATTTGCAAAAAGATCAGAATTGCAATAGATGTATCTTATATATATTTCAGTGTCTTGATCAAAGTCGTCGTTAGTTTCATCAGACTGCAGAGTTATTGATTGATCTTTGTGGATATACTTCCATAGCCTTCTTTTGATTACATCATTGACATCTAAATCTGCATAAACATTAAAAGTAATAGATCTCTAAGTTACATTAATTACTAATTACCATCAAGATCTGCCTTTTCCAAAAACTCAAAATCAGCAATTTTTTTAAAACCTTTTTTCCAAAGATGAGGGATTATTTTATCCTCTAAATCAATCTCATCTACTCCAGAATCTATAAGGTGTTTTTGTAGCACTTCCATAAATACTTTGGCCTGTTCAACCATAAATATTGTGTCCAGGGTTCACTCTCGATGGCAAGACGGCCGAAGACTGATAGTATCTGACATTATGCGTGATAATTATACTAGTCGAATTTACAGCGGATGCTTTTTGGGCGTTATAATTATAGATCTATTGCGACTTTGTGTGGGAGAGGCTAAACTGCCTTAAATATAAAAACCAAAAAGCTTGCTAAATTTCGAGATAAATCTAGCTACAGGGTTATTAGATACTCGTTATGGCTACTAAAAATGGTGTTGGTGGCGGTGACGGAAATCAGGGTGCTCGAGGTAGTGGTAGCAGCAGCAATGATCGAGCCAGTAGTGGTGGTGCGGGTGGCAATCCAAGTACTAAATCAGAAAACCGTTATGACAGAAACAAAGTACTACAATACCCGGTCATGATACTTTATTGCTCATGATTCTAAACCCTTTAGTTGCAAATGGCTATTTCTATAGTTACATCTCTCCTAGGAGATCCACAACTGGCAGCAAAATCTAGACCTAAATCTCTAACAACAATTGAGGTATCATATAATGTTTAAACTTGATAGGATTGTTTAACCAGGTTGGGTATATTTATCATCTCAGTATAGACTATAGATATAACTGCACTAATCTAGTAATAATAAAACAAAAATAGGCAGGTTTTAAGAGTTTTGAGCTGCAGCCATGCATTTGTATGCACATGCACAGCCCACATTGAAGAATGCCTTTTTCATTTTGGAAGATATTCAATCCACAAAGAAACTAAACTCCAAAAGAAATTCACCCACATTATCCTCATATTTGCATGCATGGGCATTGAACTATGATAGAATTAAGAGTCAAAATTTATACCTGTCTTTGCCTGTCATAGTAAATTGTAGCAGCAACTTATTGGAGCATATTAAAAGCGTGCAATGTTACTAAACTTAATTTATTCTGCATTTTTAGACAATATTATTTTGTTTGTTGTATAGGAAATGAAAGTTATTAATTTAACTTTCAAGCAATTATCACCCTTGACTAATGACTTTATAAGGAGTTTGAAACAGCCAAATGATTTCTTTGATATCATTGAGAAAAAATATTGTCAGTACTATGATTGTATCATGAAAATTGTTACTTTTGGCAAAGTATGACTTAAATTTTTCTGCATGGGCACATATTATATATTTTATACACAGGTACTTAAATTTGATGTTAATATTGAAGTGGCATTCAATGATTTAAACGAATTGATAAAAAAGCAGTTGGAAGCTTTTCAAAAATATCCTAGTACTAAAAGTATTAAAATGCTTCGTGAAGCAGCATTTACAGCTGTACAATCATCCTGCAATTTATTAAGATCTACTATGGAAAAAAGACTAGAAGCAATAGAAAAAAAGGTCGAGGTAAATATAATTTGTCTTGGTATAAATATTGTATAGTTCAGTAACATACAAGGAATATTTTGAGCTACACACTCACATTGTAAGCTATAACCTTATAATTAGCTATGCTATTATTTAAAAAATTAAAAAAATTAATTAGGTACCTTAACCCTCTACAAGATCTAACCTCTTAGACTACATCATTTCAAGGGTGCACATTATCATGATATTTTTAGGCATTACCATTACTTACCACTTACCAGGCTATATGGATGGAATTTATCATGTATTTTTAGTGAAATCTGACTTTTTCTTCCAATAGGTACTAATTCGAAAAACTGAAATACTTTCTGTATTACCAGAGAAAATCAAACCAAATTACCTTGATTGTGTAGTGACAACTGTACAAACTTTTTATGTAAGCCATATCATCTCATTTGTCATAATGCATTTGTTGGACTTTCATGAACCACACACATATAGTTTTTTTAATTTTACAATTTTTATTTGTGCCTCAGACTTTGCAATACATTTTTAAAAAGTAAGCTGGTGAGGATTGGTTATCACCATCCTAATGTAATTTTGAAAAATATAATGTTTTGCTTATTGCATTTGTCCTAATGTATATTTTTGAAAATATGCATGCTTAATAGTTTATTTATAAAAGGTGCTAAAATTTACAGCTTCTCTGTTTAGGACCTTGAACAAAGGATCAGTTTAGCTTTTGATGCTGCCAGTTTTAGTGAATACTTAGCAAAGATCACTGAAGCAATTGATTGTGCTGAGATCTTGACTAAAGGAACCTTACTGGTATTTGCTGCAGATTGTAATAATTACAAATTTATTACTTATTCAGTGTCTTCACTTTTATCAATTTGGAGTTGTATCCAAGGATGAAAATTTGATTAATCTCACTGGCTTCTATTCATTGGTTTCATGGATTGCAAGTGATGCATGCATCAATAATGTTAGTATTTTAGCCAATACATTACCAACCTGCTAATCATTATTTTAAAGAGCAATGTTTTACACAGGTTTGATAATTCATAGCTTCTAGATAAAATATGTATCAGTCTTGTTTAAAAAGATGTACAAATTTATTGCTCTGAAATGATGTATAGTAGTATTTAATTTTTAGCAGTTTGGTGATAACAGCTAGAATGCTTGGAATTACTGCTTATCAATTATAAATATTTGTAGGTGTATCTAGACTATTTTTGTCATTATTTTCCATTATATGCTACTGCTGTTTTAAAACAGTTATCTAAAGATGCTGTTGAAAAAGTATGATTGCTAATTTTATTGTAATATACATAATAATGCATACTTTTTATAGATGGAAATTATAAAGAACAACATTCAAAAGAGGAAAAAATTAGTTGATAATAAAAAAACAGCAGCTGAACTCAAAAAAATTTTATCTGTATCTTTTATTGAATCATCTGATTTTCCAAGTTTTTATGAGGTATATTATTATAACTCTGCGATATATATTAATTAGTATTTCCATAGAAACTATGTCAAATTCTTGAAAGCTTTCACAAATTTGTGAAGAACTGTAACAGTTTCTGGTTTAATGGTGGTGAACCAGCTAAAGTTCGAATTAAACTTGTTCAGGACTTTGCAGTTGCATTAGAGTAAGTGCTGTGCACAATTGTTCAGTGCTAAGTTTATTAATAATTATAGGTCAGAATTTCATGATATCCAATTGAATAATTTTAGAAAAAAAATTAAGTTGTTAGATCAAAGCAAAATACAACAGTCTAATCCTAATTCAGATCTCCTTGCTATAATAAATTATTCTCAAAATTGTTTAGACAGTCTTGCTTTTTTGAAACAGATAGACATATCATATCAATCTATCAGTGAGCGTTATGACAAAGTAAAGCCAGTCAATTTAATCACAAATAACTGACATTATATATCTCCTAGATGAATGAATATGAAGAGGCATCAATAACAGCTCTTACAAATGCATTAGAGTTTTCTCAATCTATGGATGACATTGGAAGTTTAAATGAGCAAATATCTAGTTTCAAAAAATCATTGATGTTAGATATTTATTGCTCTAAATGTAGCAAAGAAAACTTAGAAACTGTAATAATCCAGGTGAATGCATTGATAAAAGAAATACAAGAGGCAGCTAGCTCATTATTTGGTAAACATTGGCATTAACATAAATAACTTTACACTTTTTACCATGTAGATAAGAGAGATATGGTACATAACTTAATAATTTGTATAATTGACACTTAAAATTTTATAGTATCCTCCTCAATTAAGGGATTTAATAAAACCTCAAGGGTAAGAACCAATTTTTTGTACTTTAATTTTTGCTGTTTTAGAAATGATTTATTAAGTACACATACAACTTTCAATTTTAAAGTCATAGTAAGAAAAGAGGATTGGAAACTTGAAGAAAATACAAATTTCTACATTGCCATGGCATTTTACATCCCAAACCATGGTGAACATATCTTAAAATTAGAATTTCGTCCTTCAAAGTTAGTAGAATTATTATGTATTTTTTCAACATTTTAATAACATAGTATTGAACCAGAATATTCAATAATGTCATGTGGAGTGGCTATTAAACGGAGCTTTCAAAAGTTGTATTATAAATACTTATTATTTCCTTATTACAAGACACCAGCAGAGCTAATATTCATTCAGAAGCCACAATATGAAGAAGCATCTTGCTGTTACAGAGTATTGGACGTACCTCGAAATATAGATAAAAAAGAGGTTTTTGATAGTTGTATCTATCCTCAGGTACCTGATAAAGAGCAAGGAAGACTCAGCAAATGGTGGCATGGGACAACATTAAAATTACCTGCCAGTTCACATAGTTTAGATTTTTGTGCACAAGCACATTTGGGAAAAGAATATGATAATATTAAGCAGTGTGAAATTGGAGATGCTGTTTTAGTCTGTGAAAAGATTCTGTCTGTTCATCAGTGCTTATCAAAAGCATACAAAGTTGACACTAATAGTATTAATGAAGAAATGGCTTTTTATAATTCAAATGCTTCTCAGGTATAAGAATCATTAATACTATTTTACTTTATACATGTGCAGATAATTCAAAGTCAATTAGAATGCTTATTAGCCCAAGTTGAAACTTGTGATTATCCTTCAAAAATTATTTCTGGGATAGTATTATGTCGATGTCTGGTAAAAATATCTCCAAAGAGACTGACGCCAGAAGTAATTACTACGCTTCTCTCAACAATGACAGTAAATTATGACAGTACTAAATCATGTTACTTGGAGTTTGAGATTGTTAAAAGTGCAATTAATACTTCAAAGTAAAATTTAATTAGATGTAATTATATTCATTATTATTTTCTTAATTAATGCAGATGGTTTATTGAATCTTTACATGTATGCATATCAAAGGCTCCTTTAAGAAGCTTTCCATATGTCCTGAAAGTATTGCCTCTTTATCACTGGTTTTGTGAAGAATTTAGCAATTCTTCTTTAATTCAACTTAATTATGATGCTGATTTGCTTTCTCAAATGATTGAGGGAAAAGATAAACGAATACTGCCTTTGTCAATAAATAGCAGGTATAACACTATCATGGTTAATGCTTTAATTATTGTATGTATACAGTGACCTTATTAATGCAATTACTCAATTGGAACCAGTTCAAATTGAAAAAGATCCCTTACTGCAAATACAGTTGGTCAAGATGTCATCTAAAGTTGCACATTTTAGTTATTTGATGAAGTATGTAGCTTTGCAAATCATACTTGTTGATCTTGGGGTGAAATTAAAGAGTAAAGTAATAATTATGATTATTATGAGATTTTGTAATTTTATTATAAAATAAGGCAAATGTTGAAGAAATCACTGAAGTAATTTCTCTGTTATGGCAGACAAAGGACAATCTCAAGTAAGTCCAAAATTTTTATATAATAATTATACTTTTTGGTACCTGATCACAAATTTTATTGCAATATAAAATAATGAAATTGTGTATTTAAAAAGGTTATATGTGTTTGAACTTTTTTGAATGCCTCTCACTGTAATTTTATGACTTATTATAATTTATAGTGTTCACCCCGATCTATTAAATTGCCTCAAATTTTTGTTCAACTCATTGGATTTCATTGCAGTAACACTTCATGCCCTTGGACAAAAAGGAAAAAATGCTGTTGTAGCAACACTGAAGCTTTTATTGCTTGCAGTTGATGGTTTGGATAGTAGTAAAAAGAAAGAACAACTTCAGCATGTTGTTCCATTTATTAGAAATTGGGCTATTGTCAATATTGGTGAAAAATTTTCGTATGGACGTGAGACAGGTGTTCAAAAAGAGTACCAGGTATGTAAATAATAGTTTTAATGCTCATTAAATACTATATTTGTAGTTTTGGGCTGACATGTATTCTTTTGCTGATAATAGTTTAGAATGGAAAAAAATTATTCAAGAAACAGTGTTTGCTCGCTTTGATAAAGTATTTATTTCATAGACTAACTGTATAATTATAATATTTTACAGATCCAATCATTTGAATTAATGGTAAAATTATTTAATAAGTTAACTACTCTAGTGACTGATCATGACATTATTGATGTTACAAGAGATTGCTTGGTGGCCCATATTTCTTCAGCTACAGACAAGGCATGGAATTCTGTACATGCATTTATCATTAAGCCCAACATACACTATGCAACATTTGTTTGCACACCAAATGTTGCATAATGTATGTTGGGCTTTACATTAATTATTTTAGGACCTGCAACTTGTTGCTGGGGGATCAGTAAAAACACAGAGTATTTTGACACATCTTATTGATGTAAAATTTCCTTCTTTGCCAAATGATATTAACACTCTTTTTGAATGGGATATGTGGCCTGTCATATTAAAAGGATTAAGTATGATATAAGTTGTTGCCATGATATATTTTATTTAATTACCTATAGGTAATATACAGTCTGATGAGCCTCAAAGAATATGTAAGCATGTTAGAGGTATTCTAGAAGACTTATGTAGTGATATAAAATCTGGAAATGTAACTGTTGAAATGTTGTTACACCTGAAAATGAAATGGAATGCATGTATAGTCCAAATGATGTCTACATTATCTGTAGATCAACATAGATTTCTTGATGATATGAGATTTGCAAACAAAAGAGTTCATACATTAAAAATATTTTTGCTTCTTGTAAAAGAATTCGCCTCTTCAATTCCTGAAGGTATAAGCTTATATCTAGTGATAGATTATATTGGTGTTTTTATTTGTGTATGTCATTCATTGTTATAGGCTTATCTAGTCTGTTGGTTAAAGCTAATGATCTGTTAAAAAATCATCAGGAATACCTTATAAAATCTCTTTGTAACTATGATGATGGAGAGTGGGATTTCCCCCTATTTCCTGAAGCTAAAATGATCACACCAATGCTAGTCCAGTTTGCTGTTATGAATTCAGAGGGATTTAAAAACGATATTTTTTATTACAAAAAGAAGCAACTGGAAAAAAGTGTAACTCAGGAATCATCATTGGAAGATGTGTGTGAGTCTTTTTGGGTACCTCTATTTGACCACTGCTGCACAGTTGCAGATGAATTGAAAGAAGAAACCATTACATTAAGTAACCTTAGTTCGCTTTTTGGAAGCACAGAATCTGCTGATTCTGAAAAAACTATAGAAAGACTTCTATCTGCTGTTGAGAAGTGTCATGCACAGTGTACTAAGGATATTGGCTTATTAGCTGATCTCTCTATTCAAAATGATATACATAAGCTAGCAACATTTATAGAGTCTGAACCTTTAAACATGCAGTGGGTAAAAAAGCTTGGAAAGAAAATAACTGACTGGAGCAATGTTCAAGCACTTTCTGCCGAAGCTGATTACTTAATGGAAATCATAAAAGCTTACGATTTAAATCAGTCACCAATTTATCGCTTTTCAAAACAAGTAACTGATTAATATAAATTATGAAAGACAATTTAATATTTTAATGTAGGGTATTCATGAACTTCTTCAACAGATGCTTAAATCTGTCACTGATGATGATAATAAAGTTTTATTATTTTTAAAGAAAATCAGACTCGTTGATGCTGAAATAAAGGAGTCTGTGAAAGAGTTAGGACAGTGCAAAGATTTAAGGTCATTTATTAAAAGTAAAAGTAAAGGTAAGTTAGTATCCTTTAAGAAAGTAATGACTAGAAGATTTACAGATGTCAGTGAAATGGAAAGATTTATTCAAATTGCACTTGATATTGTTGCTGGAGATGGAGCTGAAATGCAAGATCGATTGATTGATTTGTCTGAATTGTGTGGAAAATTTTACCCTTTGCTCTATCAACTAGATTCCACTACTGAAGCTCAAGATGTTGACACAATTCAAGCACTTTTTCAACAAACATGGGAGTCACTAAAAACACACGGTGACCCACTTACCTTAACGGTATTAATAATGCTTTGATTCCTAATTTGAATTATTTTTAGAAATCATGTATCTCCAATGTCGAATGGTATAAATTCATTGGACAGCTACAAGGAGCTGGAGAACAAGGAACTGTAAAGCAACTCAATGATCTTAATGAACACGGAGAGTATACAGTATCAACCACTAAAGATGTACAAGAATGCACAGTGTCACTGACAATCAATTCAGTTGATCCTCATATTTCAAAGAAGTTCTGGACACTTGATGACTTACATGAGATTGAAAGTAAGCTTGTTCTAATAACTCGTCAAACATCAAAATGGGTGGATGCCAAAAATTTATTTCAAGAGGTAATTAATTGAAAACCATTTCAAGTATGTTGTACTTTTAAAATTTGTCCAAAACTTTCATAGATGTTAAGTAGAGTTTGTCAAATTTGTGATGTGGTTCAAAAGCTAAAAGAATATGGTCACATGAAGTACTTAGTATGGCAGAGAACACTTGCATGTTCTGATTTTGTGAGTGATCTAGCAAGTCTTGATAAACAAATAGAAGAGCTTGAGCAAACTCTTAGCAAATGGATAGGTTATGTTTGGAGATGTAGACATCAATACTCTGAGCTTAATTATTACAAAACCAATCAACTCATTGTTCTAAGGGAAGAATTGACAAAAGTTGATCAAGATGAGAACCATGAAATTAGCCTTCAAGTATTTCACTTATTGAACAGTACAATTGGGAAGCCTTTAGAATCTGAACTTATTGTTAGAAAAGCATTGAAAGGAGATGTTTCTCTTGATGATGAAAGTTTAAGTGTTAAAGAAGAATTCACTACAACAGAATCAGCACCACCACCTGTCCAATCAGTAGAAACAAATATTGAGCCTGAAGAGATTTCAAAAGTTTCTCAGTCTTTGGCCAAAGTTCGAAGTGATGATTGTATGAATAAGCTTTATGAAGAAGCAGATGTATTGGGGTATCCAGAGTATTTAATTCTTGAAGCACTTCTTAACCAAAATATTACAGATATTTTTGATATGATGGAATGGTATGATGAGTTGACTGATGATGATACTGATAAATATCAAAAAGAATGGATGGTAAATCATGTTGAAACCAAAAAGAACCCACTTTCTACAACTGAATCTGCCACTGATACCACCTTGTGTCATTCTTCACCAGAAGGCTTTAATGATATTGATATCAATCATGTGGCAAAGTATTTCTTTAAAAGAATGGAGAACAGTATATTTGAAAGGTATTTTTGAAGTTATGGTAATTATAATTTTAAATATTTATTATGATTATTTATTCTAGAACAACTAGTGTTGCTGATGAAACTGATTTTGTTTCATTGGAAAATTTGGGAAGGTGCTTACAAATCATTGCTGCTCGGCAAGGTATAATAATTATTATGAATAGTTTTGAATCAATACCTGTGTTATAGAATATCTAAAAGAGAGACATTTTTTGAAGCCATTTGAACAAGGGGTGCCTAACCTAGTTATAACTTCTGCAGGTATTAATAATAATTGCTTTATGATATATATATAAACTTTATTGTTATTGTTAGACAACATATTTATTTGCACTTTACAAATTTATTCTGCTGGTGACAATAACTCTTTACCTACCTTTGATGAAGTTTTTACTTGTTCCGAATCTACTACACTTGAAGAAGTAGCTATAGAAAGAATTATAATTGTGAAACATAATAATATCTATGATAGGTTACTATATTCTGGATGAGGGTACTCAGTAATCAAAAGAATAATCAGATTTATTGTTTACTTCATGGTGAAAAACTACCGTACCTTATTGCTGAAGAATCATTAGACTTACTAAAGTATCTGTCCCAAGGAAACGAAGGTATATTTGCAACAAAAATTTATAACAATTGCAGCAATTCTGAAAATTGTTTTATAGGGTATAAACTTGTGATTATATGTAGCAATGAAGAGGAAGGGAAATCAAATGTCATTTCTCGTCTCTATTCATATAGAAGAGAATGGAATCTTCCAACAGATGAAGATATGGAACAATTAGAGAAATTTTTGTGGCAGAATATAATTAAAATTAAGAGGAAAAGCTATATTGCACATGTTAATGCAGCTGATGTTGATACTGAAAGGTGAGTAAATTTTATAATAGATTTATCAATGAAGTTATCTATTACATCACTAAAAGCTCGCAAGTAAGAGTTTTTACATCAAAACAAGCAGGAGTTGGAAAATCATTATCAGTTAGAAAATTGAAGGACAAGCTTGTAAAGGTGTTTAGAGTGAATGGGTTAATAACAGAAAATCAAACTCAGAAAGCTATAGTTACTCTTCCACTGCATGGGCCTGTAGTGACTGCAGATGAAGTTCTCTCAATGCTATTGAAGGAAGGCTCTGACTTAAAATCTTGCATTATTCACTTAGATATTCCTATAAGGGTTAGTTTCTATTTTCTAGCTTATGTGTATACAATTAAGCCATTTTTAATAGCCATTATTTCGGTTTAAAATTTGGTCCTTGTTAAAAATTATGATATAGACAAAAAGCATAGGAATTAGAAAAAATTGTGTAAAAAAATTTGATTTTCACAACAAGCTATTAAAATTGCTTAGTTTAAAATTTATTCATTATTTTATGAGGGAATTTATTACAGTCAGACATCAGACATTTTCTGATCATTTGGCTCAATTGTCCGACCAGACTTTGTATTGTCTACCAATTTGCCTAAACAAATGTAATTCTTAAAATAATATTATAAATTTCAATTAATTATTAAAAGCAATTTAACATAATAATCAATAAATTATGTTAATTATGTTTCTACAAGCATGCTAGCTAAACGGCATGCTTCATGAATAGTTTAATTAAAGTATAGTAGAAGGCATTTTGAAACAATATTAAAATTCATTAAAAAATACAAATTTGTTTCAACCCAGCTCAAAGTTGATACTGTATAACGGGTTATTTTTGGGGTGCTTTCTTTTTGTGGCTTTGTGGTTTTGGGGCTTTACCATTTTACAGCCACAAAATTATTGTGCCATCCCTTTACAGGCTATGTAAAATGTCAACCATTGTAAAAAAATCCAGTTTGATCAGAATCAGCTCAAAGTTGATAGGCAACATAAAAACATGTATGTGTATCAAAAAAGTATAAAAATCAAGAATTCTCTGCCAGTCATTTTTGGCAAAATTTGGCCAAAGACTCTGCACTATGAATCCTACTTAGTAACACTAATAAGGGTATTATTCCCAATTTTTGAGCAACTTGACAATCCAATGACAAAAGGCTACATGAAGACTATGCCAAAATTCCTGTCCAATCGTTTTACTGAAGTGACAGATCAAATTAAGCTATGTTCAGGAACAAGTTTGAATGTAATTTCAGGCTCTGCAAGTAGCCACTTAAAATACTTAATTGTGTAAGGAATACCGTATATCATTCTAATCAATTTATGATAGGTGCTTCGAAGTATTGATGACATTATATTCAGTCTTCTGATACTTGGTGGATTGACTGACTCTAAAGGAAATGTTTGGAGAACCCATCCTTCCCAACTATATGCAATTGAATTGACATTACCCTCAACTAAAGTAAACTAATCTCATAGTTAATTATATATTACTTTATTTTCTAGTCTTATATTTGGGAGTTTTCTCAGACCAGAAGAGTTATAAACCTACTAAAGTTGTTCCCTAATACGGAATGTCCAACTCCCAAACAATTATGTGATTTAATGACTGAGGGTTAGCTAAGCTTGCTTTTATACATTTTGGTTATTATGTCTCATAATTTCAGACTCAGTTGCAATTGAGCTTCGAACTCCTATGTATCAAAGAGTTTATCAATACTTGCGATTGTTGGAGCTGGAAGAATATTCCAAACTTGAAAAATTCATATTTGTTGGTACACTAGAAGGGTCGGATAGAGAATGTCTGGATACCATTATTAGGTTAGACTCATCATAATGGTTTTTTATTAAAAATTCTAAACAATGTTTAGACATAGCAATATTTCAATTCCAACATGGAAGGAAGTTCGTCACTTTGTTTGGTTTCTGAACATACAGTTGAGTGCATGTGAGCAATCTAACATCATCAAAAGAGTACCAGGACTAAGAACTTTCGTTGTTGATTTTATGACAACAATGTCACGTGTAAGTTAAAATGATTCTTGGTATGTATAATTGTTTAATTTTTATAGGATTTTGCTACATCTTCAATGTCAACTGAAAGTACTGATAATATTCTTAACCAACATGTGCCTAGGAGACGTTGGGATGAAAGGTATAAGAGAATATAAGCATACTTTAATTAATAATTATCTTTTAGCATGCATCCATATCTCTTCTTCAACAAAAACAGAACTTCTGTCACTCATGTTGGTCTTCAATTTGAAACAAAAAATTCTCAGATTGTCCTTCAAGACACATATACTCAAAAAGAAATTAAAGCTGACATAGCTCCTGAATTGTTTGACTTTCTCACAAAATCTGTAAAAATTCCCCTCCAAAGTACTAGGTATGTAAATAGTAAATCTAATCTTAAACAATACAATATCCTCTGCACTATACATGCCTATTGGAGTAATGTTCAGAATCATAACTTTGACTTCAATCAGCTCAAACTAGATGTAAAACATCAGATCATGTATGTGTATCAGAAAAAAATTTTTAATGGAAAATTCTGTTTTATCCATTTTTGGCAAAATTTTGCTAAAGTTCCTTGTAATGTAGTACATGGTCTTTGGCCCAATTTTGGAGCAAACATAAAAATTCATAATAAATATAATTTTACACATCATCATAACATGTATCAGAAAATTTTTATAAAAATTGAGAATTTTCTCCTTACCATTTTTGACAAAATTTGGCCAAAGTTTTTGTACCAGGACTTTGGCCAAATTTTTGAGCAACTTCAAAAATTTATAAAATCCATTTTTGATCAGAATTTTGCAAACTTTCAAATGGAGAATTCTTTCATAGCCATTTTTGACAAAATTTGGCCCAAGATCATGTACTGTAGTACATAATTTTTGAGCAACTTTTAAAAATTTATATAAAATCCAATTGTGATTGGTATCAGCTTAAACTAGGTGTGCAACATCAGAATATGTATATGTATCTGAAAAATTAATGTAAATGGAGAACTACCCTCATAGCTATACATGTAGTGTTACTGAGGTAGATTGAGAACATTTACCCTGATAATTCCAAATATATTCCGTTTAGGCTTCAGCCTCAATTACAATTACACTTCTGGTAATTGTAATATGTAATGAAGCCTCTAATTACAATCACAAATATTTTTATTTTTTGTAGCAACTGCTCTGAAAATGAACTAGATCTAATTGAAAGATTATTGGAATTTATGAACATTAAAACTGATGAAATTAAATCTCCAGATGAAACCTATGTTCTTACTCAAGATAATTTAACAAAAATAATGGCCATTCAGACACGATTCAGGTTTCACAACAGTTTAGGTATTATGGTTACTTATTTAATTTATTCAGATGCCAAATACCAGTGGTTTTAATGGGTGAAACAGGATGTGGTAAAACTCATTTAATTCGTTTCATGTGTAAATTTGCGACTTACAACAAACCAATGAAAAATATGTTCATCCTTAAGGTGCAAATGATTATTTTTAATTTTAAACTATTATGTAATATGACAGGTTCATGGTGGAACAACAGAGGAAGACGTTATTCAGTGTGTCAATGAAGCAGAAACAGCCGCATTGGAAAATAGGAAGCATAAGATTGATACTGTAGTGTTTTTTGATGAAGCTAACACTAGTGATGTCATTAGTCTTATAAAGGAAATTATGTGTGATGGGAGATGCAGAGGAAAACTGGTTCCTCCTTTTTTGAAGTTTGTAGCTGCTTGTAATCCATATCGAAAGTAATTGCAGTTCATTTCTATTTTCATAAATTATTATTTTTTTATAGACATTCTCATGAGATGATAAAGAAATTAAGAGGAGCTGGATTAGGATGGCGAGATGAAGAAGCAAGTAACAATGCAGAAAAATTAGGTATAATATTTGTACAAGATTAAAATACAATTGCCAAATACTATCTATTATTCTAAACAGGAGAAATACCTTTAAGAGATTTAGTGTATCGAGTATTAGAATTACCCGACAGTATGAAAGCATTGATTTATGATTTTGGGCAATTAAAATATGAAACTGAAAGGGACTATATTTTACAAATGGCACGTAATAAGGTGCATAATGAACAGAAAAATGACTATAATTTATGAGCTTTTTAGCTTCAAAAAAAAGATGAAGTTTCTCATGATTGTGTGATTGCTATTGGTGAAGTATTAGCAAAATGCCAAGATTTTTCAAAACAAATGAAAGTAAATATTATCAATTTGATTTTCTAAGTGAACCATATTGTCTAATAGGATGAGTGTAGTTTTGTGAGTTTACGTGATGTAGATCGAGTTCTTGTACTATTTATATACTTTTTGGATGTATTCACTGATGTGTTTCAAGTATGTAGACTACTGGGTAGTCCTAAAAGTCATACCATGATTAATTTTAGATTAATGGTCACGATAATGTGGACAAAATTACCCAATCATTATTACTAGCACTTAGTGTAGCATATTTGGCAAGAATGGCTTCACGTGATGCATTTATGACTAAAGTTTTAGGATGCATCAAACCACCACTTCATTTTGTTGATTTGCTACAATATAAAAATATTGTAAAAAAGTAAGCTTTTCTTGTCTTGTTAGTATTAAAAATTATTTTTAAAAGGTATCAAGAAAAACTATTAGATTGCATGGAAATTGAAAATAATATAGCTAAAAATGCTGCTCTAAGGGAGAACATATTTATGATGTTTGTGTGTATTGAGTTGCGTGTTCCACTATTTCTTGTTGGGAAACCTGGAAGTTCTAAATCGTTAGCTAAAGCAATCATCGAGAATTCATTAAAGGGAAAAAATTCAAAAAAACAACAATGAAGCAGTTCAAACAAGTATGTGCAACATATTGTAAATAATTTATTACTATTTCACAATAGATCCATCTTCATTCCCACCAATGCAGTGGGTTATCAACTCCTGCTAGTATTACTGAAGTATTTGTGAATGCCAAGAACTTTCAGGAAAAAAGAGACACAACAACATTTGTATCAGTAGTTGTACTGGATGAAGTTGGTTTAGCTGAAGCATCACCTTACCTTCCATTAAAAGCATTGCATCCATTGCTTGAAGATGGAACTGAAGGATCTGGAAGTGATGATCAAGTGAAATGATTATTGTTTAATTTTAAAAGTAATATATGTACTCCAATACTTAGCGTGTTTCCAGAGATAAAAGGGTGGCATTTATTGGTATATCAAACTGGGCTCTTGATCCTGCTAAGATGAACAGAGGAATCATGGTGACACGTACTGAACCAAGCATTGTAGATCTTAAAGAGAGTGCCATGTACAAAAATGATCATTAATTGTTGAGTTATATTAAAATTTTTAGTGGTATATGTTCAGATAAAGGGAACAATGATCCAGTGCTTAATAGGCTAAGGATTTACTTTACTGAACTTGCAAGTGCATATAAAAGCATATGTGATCTTCAAAAAAGGGAATTCTTTGGACTTCGAGACTTTTACAGGTAAAATTACTTTCTAACAATAAATTTATACCTATGCAGTCTTATTAAAATGCTCTACTGGATGAGTGAAGAGACTGGTTCTATACTGACAAGACCACAACTTGAACATGCTGTGAGACGTAACTTTAGTGGCTTTGATGAGTTTGATACTGTTGCTAAATTTCAATTGCAGGAACTAAAAGTACTAAAAAATATTATCAAAAATTAGTGGTATCATTATTTGTAGGATAATGAATTAAAAATCATACAAAATTTTCCATGTCAGTTTGTAAGTTTTTAATACTTGTGCTCTGAATTTTTTTAATTTTTAATAATAGAAACAATTCAGGAATAAAGATGTTGTGATAGTAAAATGTTTTTCAACTGGGGAGTTTCTGTCCATTGATGAAAATGATGATGTTGTCTTTACAACTAATCAGTTAAGAAATGGTATGCTCCATAAATTTTTTAAAAATTTATATTCGTTTCAGCTCAGTTTATTATTCACATAAAAGAGAAGGGCAAGTTTTCATTACAGTGCATCTGCAAGAACTCATTGTGGCTTAAAGTCATGGAATCAAACTTGGTATAAACTCTTAATAATCACTTTATTTAAACTGTCATAACAAATAGGTCACATGTTCATATGATGAATATGATCTTCAATTGATACCAACACAAGGTATAATACTATGAGTATATGTAAGAGTTTCAAATTATTTATAATTTAGATAAAAAGGCTTCTTTGATTTGTTCCTATCAGCAGAAATTAAGTTCTGAGCAGCAAAAAAGTTTCACTCAATATCACCTGATTGCTCCAGTATTAATGATAACTAACTTTCATATTGTTTTACAAAAAATTTAGGATGACCCCATTACAAATCCTGATTACTCTTCTCTTGGTTTAATCAGTGCAAGTTTATCGAATAAAAAAACGACTTATCATGGGTATGACTATGGATATAATTCATACATTTTAATTTATTTGTTAATAATAGAGAAAGTCGCTATCTTCTATTTTTGACTCAAAACTACTCTTCACTTCAAGTTTTAAAGCATTATATTGTGACAAAGTGCTTGCAAGATTTCAACACCTCACAGACCTCACCAGAAAGCAGTATTCAACAAGCTGAGCCATTTGTTCTGTTTGGCAGTAGTTTTCCCAAGGACAAAGAGTTTGCCCAGGTATGAAAAGACTGAAGTAATAGTTCTAATTGAAAATAAACTATTATAGGTTTGCAGAAACATTAGTGAAATTAGGCTTTGTATGGAAAGTGGTCGTATGGTCATACTCTTGAACTTAGAAAATTTGTATGAGAGCTTGTATGATGTCCTTAATCAAGTACATGACTAAAAATTAGATATACCACATTATTTATATTTTTAGTACTACATCAAAAGTGGAGGACACAGATATGTTGACTTAGGTCTCAGGAGTAACAGAATGAAATGTACTGTTCATCCTAACTTTAAGTTGGTTTTATGTCATGCTGCTCTATAACTGTTTCAAAATTTTAAAACAGGCTGGTATTAATTGCAGAGAGAGAAAGAGTCTATCAAGAATTCCCAACTCCTCTTATTAATAGACTTGAAAAGCATTTTGTTGATGCTACAACAGTATTACAACAATGGCAGAAAGATGTTTGTAATCAGTTAGACACATGGATTGAAACTTTTTTGACTGAAAGGTACTGTACATTGTATATTGATGAAATTATTACTGACATTGTAGATTTACTAAGGATGATGCATTCATTGGCTACAGTTCAGACACAAATGCAGCAGTTGTATTACAAGCAACATATATAGCAGACTCAGAAAATGATATGGAAAAGGTATTTTTGATATTTAGCTAGCACAGTATCTACACATAATAGGTTCTTGAGATCAGTAAAAGACTGCTGTTGCAGATAGCTTCTCCAGATGCTATTGTCCGAAGCATTTATAATTATAACATGGATAAGAAATACCAACAAATATATTTTGTACATCAAGAGCATTCATCACTTGCAGATCTCATAAACAGAATTCCTCCAGATAATCAAACATTATTACAGGTATAATCACAAGAACATTATTTAATTGATGCCTTATGCATATTGTGTAAGTTTAATTTATAGCTAACATATAATCATTAGGTGACTACTCATACTCCAACACTCTCACAAACTGAATTTGAGGAATTAGGAAATCACATTGGAATTGAAAAGGAAAATATGACTAGAATTCATTTAGAAGCATTTCAAACTGAGCAAGATTTTATTAATAGCATTGAGTAAGTAAAGTGGTAGTGCATATCTTTTTCATTGAATTGTAGTATGATGATAAAAAAGGGTGAGTCCCATGAACATTGTGTCATTTTTGAATGTGAAAGAGCACATGAAAATGGAAATTTAATTTCTTGTTGTCGGTATCGTCTTACTGACAAATTTAGAGAAGCTGCTATGTCAGGCTATTTAAGCACTAGATTCATTCTCCTCATTCATCTGCCAAAAAAGTGTTTAAAATCAAACTTTGTAAGCTTTCAAGGGCGTCCTTGGCTATGCTATCATGTCGATGCTATATTTTCTACTGAGAATTCAGTACCTTTAAATCAGATCCTTAGTGGTGAAGTGTGCTCTATGAGTGATATCTATTATGATGAGAATGATTATGCTTTGACTGATTCTTCAACTGATGATAGTGATATTAGTGACAGTCTGCTATTCAAAGAGTATCAACTTGTACCATATTCAGAGCCTCAAAAAATAAACCTTTGCAAGCGGATGTATTTACAAATATCAAAAGCTGCATCAAATCCTGAGCAAGTTAATCAACTCTCACAAATCATTCCTCAAAAAATACTTTTCCCACTTAGTAAAGGTGAGTAATAAATTTTAGTTCCATTGTAAACATTAAACTGAATTTTTTACAGATGAAATTACATTTCATTCACAAACCATTCGTCTTATTAAGGGTATACTCAAGGATAGAGAGTTAAAAGAGGGTACAAATGCTCAACAAAAATGGATACTAGATGAATCTATGAATATGACTAAGCTTCAAGAAGCTGGAACATTTCAAAATGCAGTCGTGAGAAAATTTGATGATGTTGTCATTCCAATATTTGCAAAAATCATTTCTATTGTCGATAAATACTATAATTTGAAATTACTGTCCAAATTTGAATCTGAGTTAAAACAATTGTGGCTTAATTTATACAACTCTGATTATGTCACCCAGCTGATAATGTCAAAGCTTCAATATACGCCAGATGATAGCCTCAGTATAAATACTGCCTCCACACAATTTTCATGTCGTTTTCCATTTTCCTGGATTTTAAATGATATTGTTACTGGAAATCCTAATAAAAGTAAAGTTTCACTAAATATTCAGTTATATTATATTTTTGATAGATTCAGAGGAACTGATAACATTAGTGCAGGACCATGACTTGCTCAAAAGCTTTGAAAGTTTGTCAGAAACTACTATTAGCTCTCTTGCAAAGTTTTATGTTCATGATTTTGTTCATCTCTTGGATACTAAAAGACAGCCAGTGGAAGAAGAATACTATGAGGTATGAACTAATGAATGAGTTCCATAATAATTGTTTTTAGGTTTTGGAGGAATGTATGATTGCTATGTCAGGAATATCCTTTTCTGATGAGCTTAATGTCACTTCACTGTTTCAAATAGTTGTAAATGTACAGAGGGTTTATTTTGAAAACAAGTCATTTTTTGATTTGTTTTCTGAGCTCATAATACTAGTGCCATCTACTGCTCAAAAATTAAAATTAAAGTCAAATGATTCAAATATTGAAGTAAAGTATACTCTTAATGCAAATTTTTAATGATTATTGATTATTTTTGTAGATACTATTAGTTGATGCTTTAGAAATAGTTTTAAATAGCCCTTTCTTAGACGTACAAGTTCCACTAATGAGTAAAAAAGAAGTGTCACTACAAGGATGGATGCAACAGCAGTATGATTCACACAAAGTCATTTCTAGCATTTTTGAAATATGTAATATTATACCTTCAGAAGTATGGTAAGCTTTAAAATTATATACTTTTCTAACTAACTTGTTATTGAAATGCCTTTTTTATTTTAGCCTAAAATGGCATTGGGTTTGTGTGATGAAGCTGTTCTTTGAGTATGTTGTATTGAAAAATCAAAAAGAAACAATAATTTTTGCTAGAAGAATTGAGAAGGTTAATTCGTTTCAATAAAACAATTTAATCATGATATTAATACAGTTTTCAGCAAAAATTGATGACTTTAAAAACTCCAATACTCTTAACATTGTTGCATTTTTACTTTCTGGAATTGAGAAAGAATTAAAGAAATTGTAAGACCATTTTAATTACAAACCACCTTACTTGACTTTGTATTTAGGCCAGAAGCAGCAAAACAGCAGACAATACAAAAAAGCTGTTGGTCTTTCTTCTTAGAAGTGTTGTCTACACTTTGCATTGATGGAGATATTTTTAATGAAGAATTGATTGATACTCTAATTCAGGCTGTATTCTCAACTTCTCAAAATGTGAAAGATAAAAAGCTGTGTACATATTTACAGAATCATATGGAAGAAATGACTTATTTACAGTCCTTTACAATTAAACTAATAATGCAATATGAGTAATTTTGTAGTCTTGTCTGTGACTTAATTCATGTAAAATATTTTAGGTATAACAAGATACAGAGTAAACTGAGAAATATTATGGAAAAGATAAATTTGCCAAACCCCCAAAGCTTTATTGAAATATTCTTAGCAAATATAAAGGTAAAAAGATGTAATCAATGATTTTTATGATTTTATTCCTAACTTATAATGCTTAATTCATTGATTATAGACTAGATCTAGTGTATCAGTGCAAAGTGAAAAAATGACTTCCGTTGCTGATAGTTTGTTAGGTGAAGGACATAGATTGTTGATGCAGTGTAAAAATGATGGAGCATTGTCACCACAATGCTGGTTGGCAGTTGCAAAGTTTACAAAAGGTCTTGAAGTTTTAGCAAAAAAAATACATGAATCAACCTTTGATATGGAAGCTGATCCTGATGTTATTTACCTTTTTGATGAAGCTGAAAGCTATTGTCTGTCTGACGATCTTAATGATGATCAAACTACAGAAGGACCATTCTGGTATCTCATTCGCTACATTATAAGAACTTTTGGCAGCATATCATTGATGAGAATATTCAGAAATAATTATTTTAAGTGGATTTTGCCATCTGAAAACTTTAAAGTAACACTCATAATTTTAAAAAATTGATTTGAATCTACTTACAGGATGAAGAATTTATGGACTTTGTTGCTGTATACAATCCTGTTTATCAGGATATCAGATCTGCCATTAGTAGAGCTACAACAGGAGAATTTGATGAACTAAATCTAGCAGTTCAAGTACTGTACAGCATTATAGATTATTATTATTGTCATTTTATCTCTTTTTGGCAGAGTCTTAATCCTACATTCACTGTTCCACTTGCATTAGCATTATTTGAAAGAGTAAAATTAAGCTATGCAACAGATATTCCTTCAAAAAAACTTTCATCAGAAGTAAACAACTTGAAATGTGCCATATTTTACTTGTTCATGTCTTTATAACAACTAGATTTTAGAGAATTTTAGAGATTTTGCTAAAACCTGCCAGCTTTTCACAAAAGACCAAGAAGTTAGTTTTAATTGTTGTATAGGTTTCAAAGTATTTACAAATTTCTTACACAGGTGCTACATATTGTTGACGAACTCCTACAAAATCAGCAGTGCAGTCTTTTCCCTTCAATGCAGGCTAGAAAAGATGAGCATGAAGATTCAATATATCAAATGATAGTTGTCCATTCAGTCCTTACCATACTTACTAACAGAAAAACTGGACATATGAGAATGTTATCAAACTTTCTTTCATCACCAGAGACACTTAAAGTATGCATAATAATTATTGATAAATGTTTAGTTGAATGGGTATGTATGAAAGGACTTGATGTTGCCTGCTATGCCTATAAAGTTGTCAAGCATTAAAGAAGAGGAAGAAGGTTTTCTTCGTAAGTACAATTAGCTTTTATCATTGTATACTGCCTATATGATTATTATTCAGAGTGCAACAATGCCCATCAATACACAGACATTATGGTATTATAATAGATATATGTCTTGATTTTATATGTTAACGTATATTTAGTTGGAGTCATTTTGTATCCACTGTGGTAGAATTATACAATATTCAAGTAAATCATTGGCTCCTGTAGAGTAAGTATTAAACTTCTGGAATGTGTTTTTATTGCTTTTACTAGCAAATTCACTGAAAATGAAGCTTCTCCTGGGTATATACCACTAACTGAGATGGAAAGAAACCCCCCAATTGGTTTTCTTTCTAATGCTTCATATGCTATCATCAGGTGCATAATGCATTCATGCTTACTATGGTCATCTTGCAATGGAAAGGTATGTACTAAAACCAAAGATGTTTATTTATTTCATTGCAAACAGAATATTTTACCACTAATGAACGGAAAACTTGATCTACCTTTGCCAGAGTACAATTCATTTTTTTGGGGTCAAATAAAGAAAGATATACAACAGTTATCAAGCATTACTGGTCATTCTATTGATGAAGCTGCTTTGTTAGTTCATTTAGTGCTAAAAAAAATCAATGAGAAAGGACATCATGTACAACTAACAGGTTGGTTAATGTGTTAATTACATTGATTATTTTATTTGGGATAACACAATAGGACAAAATGTTGTTGGTAATTTAGTAAAATTAGATGATAGAAGAAAGTGGGAGAAACAGTTTTATGATTGTTACATTGAATCTGTTGTCAAGGTAATACTAATAATAATAGTTTATTAGATTATGTGACACTATTATATTAGGACACAGGGTCTAGCATTCAAAAAATGCTAAAAGAGCTAACTGCTAGAGGTAAGTTTTCATTTTTCTAACAAAATTCATTGTCTTTGTAGATTATAGCAAATTATTTAAAGCAGTGTACATGACTCCCATGACATCATCAGAGCCATTTTTATGGAATGTTTGTCCTACATTAACTTCACAACAAATTTGTGGGCAGTTACTGACCATAAAAGTATCTGAGGAGCATCCCGTGATTTTCATATATCTTTCTGAAGTCAGCTAACAAAATACAAATCTATATATTAACATGTACTTTAGATCCATAGGTTTGAAGCAATGACATTTTTGCCAGATATCTTAAAAATGCTTAAGATAACTCAAAAAGCAATATCACAGTTTGATTTTGATGAAAAGACACAAGGAACTATTGAGAACATGCCATTCAGGGAATTTGTTAATCAAATTGGTAACCATAAATACAAGAAAGGGACATAATTATTTTCAATATGTACATGTAGATGATCAACAAAAAGATGATTACGAAAGTTATTTTGTTTCTTTTCAGCGTGCTTGGGAATTATGTCATCATGAGCTTGATAATGGTATGTATTGTATGAGAAATATCATTTAATATTATTTTTGTATTGCAGGGCGCTTGTTTGAGTTAAAGAACAACAGCATCCAAGTAGAAATTTCTAAAGAAATGAAAATGAAGTACTTAATACCAACAACCTATGGACCTGGAGTTATCACCACTGGATTAATTGATCATCTCATCATTAGTCATAACAAGTTCATTAGACTTTGCCGCAAATTTGTGGAAGATTCACTTAAAAAGTATTATGAATACATGCATAAAAGCAATATTCTTGTATAAAATTTTATAGAAATTGGCTGTGGCAAAGCCCAAAGGTGCCATTGCAAGAGTTAAATTCTAAGCATTTTGTGAAGTGTTCTGATGAATTTGTCAGGCTAGTCCAATCTCATAGTGTATACACAATCTCTAATGGAAATGTTACTATTCAAATAAATGATCTTGGAATCATTGAAAGAGATTTTGTTCAGGAATTTGTATTAGGAAAGCCAATTATAACCCAAGTATTAGATATTCCCCAGGTGATATGGAAACGTCCTGTTCACAATACACAAATTATCGCAGCTGTTAAGAAGAATATTCCTCAAGTATGTACAATACAGTATATTATATTGGTATTTTCCTTAACTTTCTAGCAAGCACTGCCTCCTCAAGTTCGGTCAGGGATTCTAATGGATCTCAAAGATGACTTAGCTGAGATGACAGTTTTATGTGAAACAATCGAGACAGTAATGAGATTCCTTCAAATCAAAAAAGAACCAGCAAAAAAGAAATTAAAGGAATATGTAGAGAATGATTTGATCATTATTGGTAAACTAAGAAGTGAAAAGGTACTACTGTATGTATAGATTAATTTGGAATTGATGACTTATTATTTTAGATCACTGATTTCTGCTGCTTGGAGCATGTTGTACCATTGTGGAGATTCTTGAATGTTGAACGTGCTAAATACAGAGTTCGAAATGAAGAGGTAAGGTCATTAATTAAAATTAGTATGATGATACTTTCCTGTAGGATTCATTCAGTGTTAAAATGGATTTCATGGAAAAAATAGATGTCAGTCTATTATTTTGTGTAGATGCTTAAGCTTACAATAAATATTTAGGATGAACAACAAAAAGTGTCTCTTGAAGCAGCAATCAGTAAAATGACTAACATAGATAACATGCTGGAAGTGATGTATGAGATGATACAGACCTATGTACAAACATGTAATCTGGAAGACAAGCATAAACAGTAAAGGCTACTCTAAGATTAATTTTGACTATTACTTAATTATTCTAAATAGATTGAGAGTAGTCTTGTTTGACTATGTGCATCAAACCAAATCTGAGCCTATTTCTCATCTTATGGAGTTCTTTCCTCCTGATATTAAACTAAGTCAAGTTGTCTGTGCATGGAAGGAAATAGTCCGTCTTCAAGATGCAACAAAGAAAAAGATTCGCTAACTTTACATGTAATTAATTAGGCCTTAGTGTTATTAGTAGCTGACTTAGGACATTTTTAGACTTAACTAAACTAGCTAGTATATAGTTTTATTTGCTAATTAATTAAGTTGTTGCGGCTCTCTAATTATTATTAACAATTTTATTAATTGCTTTGTTAACACTAAGCATTGGTTACATCATGTCCCTGCACCACCCATGATAGCCAAAATTTCTTGAAATCTCAAAAACAGTTCTCAATAAAAATAATATTAAACTATTTGTGACCATAATTGACAAAAGGTACCTTATGGCGGATTTTCAAATTCATCATTATAATGAAAAATGTCAACCTGTGGGTGCTCTGTTGGACAACTATTGTTTTTAAAAGTTACATAGCAACTTTTTGCATCCTCTTGAGTAATTTTATGATACATGGACTTCAGGAAGTTGGATTTTTAAGGCTATAAAGACAAATTTCACTACCCGCCATAAGGTACCTTTTGTCAATTATGGTCACATTTTAACAATGCAAAAACTCTACCCTCCCTGGCCTTCATCACAGCACTTTTCAGGACCTCAAGACTAGTACTGGAATCCTTCTGGAGTTCCCTCACTTCCCCAATATGACCACTACCACAGACAATCATAATGATACTATCAGGAGGGGATGAAGACACTATGTCACAGCATAGCTTATCCAGTTCAGAGAGAGTGGATTTAAACTCCTCCTCAGTATAAGCAGTAGTCCTTTTCTTCAATACTTCCATTGATTGCAACTGTGTGATTATGAAATTGTTTTTCGGAGCACATTCACCTACAAATTAAGAGTTATTTACAAATTTCCAAGTATATGCATATTCTAAGTCCAGGCAATAGTACATAATAGGGTCCAAGCAAATTTACATTATCACTTATCATTCACAAAAATCAGTTAAACATGTTTCTTTACAAGTGCATTATACTTGGACATGTACATTTTTCTTCTTTCCTTTTGCTCATGATTCCAAGTAATCTTGAAGCATTGAGACACGCTTTGACAACTAATCAAAATAATAATGGAGACACTAAAATTTCAATAAAACATTCTCATACCTGTTGATTTCGAAAGTTCAATGATTCATTTTTCTGTGCATGTTTCCTAAGAGCTTGATCCTTTGTTCTTAACTCTACCTACAAAATAATGCAAAGATGCATACAGACCAAGAGGTACTAGACAAAAATAAAATATCACGGTAAAATCATAATAGATATGTCCCAATTTGTACTCAGTGATATGTCATGATATGCAGAAGTTCAAAATATAGAAGTACCTCCAATGATGCCTTTGCATTCTCTTCAGTTCTGACAGCTTGTTTGAGGACGTCAACTTGAGCTCTTAACTAGTATGTATATATATGTATATATACATTATTTTTCTGTGTAGAAAATTCCTTTTGCAAATTTTTGAATGCCATTTGGCCTGCTGTGGCCTAATAAAAAAGCAGGAATTCCAGGCCACAAAATTTTCTAGCTATACAGCATATCACTCAATCTAAATAATCAAAATAGTATGCTAAAGATTTAAGGGCGTGGTCGCCAAGATTTTGTGCACACAAAAGATTTCATTTACAAAACAGTTCAAAAAATGTTTGCACTGATAGTTCATACCTTAGCATACTCTTGTGCTAGTTTCTGATAGTTGACCTGCAGCTCAGAACCCATGAAAAACTCAAGTTGCCTGCTTGAATGCTTCTTATGGGCGTGTCACAGTTTGAAGATCGACCACGACTTAAAGTTACGCCCACGACTTAAACTCCACCCTACCACGTGTTGTCATCTGTGAAGTGTAGAACTCCTTTCATGAATTTCCTCTGTTCTAGAGGCTAGGATTAGTAAATATCAACTGATTTATTGAAGTCATAAGGTAAATGATCTGTAGATGTTCTAAGAGATATATTTAATTTTATGACTAAAAATACATGCACTGCTAGCAAATGGGTGTGATTTAGAGTCTGTATTTTAATGGTGTAGGGCCTAAAAGCAATACTGTATAGGGATTTACTGACGAATAAAAATTTTGGTAAAAACAGTAAATTTCCCCAGTTGGTGAGTTTAAATTTGACAAATAAAAGAAGTTTGTGCCTTCTTGTACACGTGGTACAAAATTTCTGACGATTATAAAATTTGTTGTTTTATTTAAAATTTTCAACTGACTCAACTCGTTAAAATAAAACCTTTGTCAATAAAACCTTTGTCTATACAGTAATGTGTTGACCTGTAGAAAATATTTTTTATTGTAATCCAACAATAGGGAACCAGTAGTGGTTCATCCACATCCCTGCCTACTGTTGAGCTTTTTTAGTTACATCTTACAATTAATTTGTGAAATATAAATTGAATAAATTATTGTTTATTTTATTATGGGAGTTTTGACGGTTCATATTAATTGCCTGCTAGTACATAAACTAAATATAATTTAACTAGAATTTTAATTTAGATCACCTATGTAATTAGTGGTTGAACTTAATTTATGAGTGATTTAGAGCTAATCTTTTTATGTTTTTTTCTTGTAATATTTTTCTTAGAAATGATATCTTAAACTTAATGGCTATTTCTATCTGAAGTGGACTACTGAAATGTAAGTTTTAATCATTAGAAAGTTCTATCATTTCATTTGTTCGTTTTGTCTATTTGATTTTGAGTTTTTAAACATTTATCCTATTGATAATAAATTTGCCTATACATGTAGAAAGGGTCTCCCAAATCATAGCAACATTAACTGTTTACGTACATGTACTGTACATCATTTAAAATTCTGATGTATTGATAGTTATGCAAATTACATGTATATTTGCTAACAGTAATTGTTTGTAAGTCCTTGTATTAGTGTTGATGTACAGTAAATATGAATATGTACACAGTTTCCTACAAAGCATGCTACACTTTAAGTGAGCTAAACAGCATGAGCTTTATGAGCTGACAAGCAGGCACAGTACATGGCTTTGGAGCAGCGTAACAGTTTATAAAACTCAATTTTGATCAAACTTTCTACATGTAACATTAAGAATAATGTTTGTTACAGAAAAAAATATAAAATTGAGAATTCTCTGCTAGTAATTTTTAGTGAAGTTTCCTGTACTACATATTCTACATGTATATGAGTACAGAGACTTTGGCCCGATTTTTTGGTAACTTTAAAAATTCATAAAAAATGCAATTATGATCGTAATGAGCTCAAATGCATAATAACATGTATGTGTATCAGAAAAATTTTTAAAATTGAGATTTGTCTCCTAGTCTTTTTTGGCAAAATTTGCCAAAAATCCTGTACTAGTACAGGGTCTTTGGCCCGATTTTTGAGTAAGTTTTTAAAATTTATAAAAAATTCACTTTTGATTGGAATCAGCTCAAACTTGCTACAGAATGTAAGAACATGTATATGTACAGGTGTCAAGAAAAAAAACGAAGAATTCTCTTCTAGTCCTTTTTTGTGAAATTTGGTCAAGGACAGGGTGTTTAGCATGATTTTGGAATAACTTTAAAATTTGTAAAAAAATCAATTTTTATTAAAATAATGTAAATTTTTTTCTAGCAATTAATTTTTTGAAAGAACCTGCATGAGCACTATGCCAAAATCTTGTGGGAAACCCTGCTTCCACAATTACTTTAGTACATGTCACTTCTTTTATTTGTGTTAATGTTTCATAATTATTTTATACAATGTATGTACTGTACATGTCATGGCGTCATACTGTAAGCGTAAGGTTTATACATACCATATAGTGCTTTAATTTGACAGAGTTTTATTTTGGCAATTGGCGGTTTGCAAGCAGAATCACAAATATTAAAACCACCAATCATTAATTTGCATGCTCAGTATTGCACGTGTACACAAAAATTGCCAAATTAAAAACCGCCAATTAGAATTTTATTGCAAAAACGCCAAAATAAAGCACTATACAGTATTACATGTATGTTGTTTTGTAATGGTTGTTTTAGCTGAAGAATTGAATGCATTGTATTATTTACTGTATATCTCTTAACCTTGAAGTACATGACCATGACATGTTTTTTTTATATGTCAACTATAAAATGAGTATTGAAGTGTCCTTGCATGCCAAGTATACTATATGCTTGTAGTATCGATAGTAAAAAGCTGGATATCACCTTGTCTGCCTCTTGACCACTTTCTCAAGGGTAATAGACATTATAACCCCAAGACATGTTATAACTTGGTTTTCGCCTGTTAGGTGCATATGATGTTTGGATACCTTAATATCTGATATGCATGTACTTGTATAGGGTGGTTATGGTTGTTACAAATAGGGCTTCATAGGAGTGAGTTGCTTTTTGGGAAGTATTAGTTGCCATAGGTAGGAATTTCTTAGAACTAAGCTAAGTACACCAAAATTTAACATGTGTAGTAGTACAACTGACTTCCAGTGAAAACCATCAAACACTTAGTAATCTGATGCATTGCTTGTAAATTTCCTGTTATGTACATGTAGATCACTTTTAGAGCTTGCTGCTTTATATTATTCACAGTGTAATCTTTTAAGCTTATGATGAAACAGCTACATTAATCAATTGTTAATTACAATGGGTAATGAGTCTAGGAAAAACAATGCAACATAATTGTGCATTACTGTATCATGTACATGTATCTGTTCAGTATGTCCAAGGCAAACATCTACTGTCATTCTGTGCAACACTGGTTACTATTACACAATTTGTTTCCACAATGCAAATGAATGCTACAGACTCTATTGAAGTGTATGTACTGCTTTAAACAGTGCCACTATGACACATTGTTGTGATTCATAACTACTCTATAAGCATCAATACAAATAGAATCTATTGCGTCATTACAGCTTTACTATTCAGCATGGTCATTATTCGAATCTGTTCAGTATGTTCAACCCAAATAGAGACTACAACATCTATAGAAATACAATACATTGTAGATCATCTGTAAATAGTAGTTTGTTCAATGCATGATGTAGCCAATACCTTTTATTACTAGTATTATATTAATGATTAGGTCATGAGTGATACATGTATAAATTGGCTCTCCACTTTCCTAGCATTGTAATTATTTCAATATTTATTTTAATTATGGAATATGTCATGTTACTATTATGAGTATCACAAATTAATTTGTTTGGCTAATAAAGGCCTACTATCATTTGTGTTTTGTCATTTTGATTTATTGTTATAATGCAAGACACATAGTGCTCATTGACCTGTTTTGTATTCCAATCTCATGTGATATTATTATTTTAACTTACGAGCTACAGTTCAGGTGTCTTTATAAAATTTCTTTTTATACAATGTACTTTAGGTCAAAGTCTTCTGGAATGCTGTTTACACTTCACATCAGTTTAATAAAGGTATGTACAATGTAGACTATTAATTTGTTGAAATTGCAAGTGCCATATACATGTACATGTTCACCAATGTCATTTGTGTTAACACAAGAATAGCTTGTATTAAGTTATAGCACTCCTGTTTGTCAATCCTCTATTTGTGTTATGTGTGTAAATCAGGCAATAGACCACAATAATACATATATATTTTACCTGTCAAGGCCTCAAGGGGCCATCAGTATTAGGATGCATTAATAGTCCATAGATATACAAGGTAGCATATTTCCCTCAAACTGGTGGATAGTGTGCATGATTCTCCAAGTATTTATATTCTCCCTTTATTGTCCATTTTAGTGTGCATTGACTGTTTTTGCCATTTGATTATCATGTTGTAGTGAACTAATCAGTGTTAAATTACTTTTTAAGGTGTTATTGAATTTTCTGTACACTGTTGCATGTACATGTACATGTACATGTATGTGTGTGGCTGGAAATAGTTTTGATAAGATTTTATGGCCTGCCTCTCTCTTTCCTGTTTTTACACTTGTTATAGTTTGTGTAGTTGCTTGTAAGGGTGCCATGATTAGGAAGTAATTATCTTCAAATTGTATGTAATAGACCAATCAGTATAGGACTATACACTTATTATGCTTTATTAGTCTTTGTCAGTAGGTGTCTTTTAGGCCTTTGTAGCAATGCCTTTAACAATTATAGAACTTTCAACTAGTTCACAGTTCACCGACACACACACATGTAGCTCACCCATTTCATTGGCTTTTCAGGAAGTTTAGTATTCATTGGCTCTCAGTGCTGTGTTCATTCTTGAAATGTGTTGTATATACTGTGTTGAATTACTCCTACAAATCTACATGCATGGCTGTTGGTTCATAAATTACTCATGTAAAGTTATTGGTTTTTTGGTTTGTTAATTTGTGGTTGGACTACATGTAATTACTTTTAGTTGTTGGTTCATTAGTTTAGAATATCGGGCTGGTCTCTGTCTGAAATCTGTCTGATCTCTGTCTCAGTCAAAGAATGATAACAGCAGCGCTATCTCTATATGTATGAGTAGGCAGCTTACTATAATTGGTAATGGAATGATGATTATAAAACAGGGCTCACATCTGTTCAAGTGTTATGGATGTCTCAAAAATTATAATGTACAGGGAATTATTTTTTTACATCTTACTAGTATGGCCATATTGGCCATTAACTGGAATGCTCACATTGCTTAAAGCATAGCAAGAATTTGCACCTTTAAGACTAACTCCTATAATGAAATCATGTATCCATTTTAGAGCCATAGGTTTATGCCTAATATAGAAGACATCGTTCTAGACAGAATTGCATTGCTCTATAAGTGTACTCCAATTTTATCCTTGCATGACTATATACAAATATTTGCAGCAATAACTTTTAATGTGACAAACATAGATTTATTATACATGTACCGTAAATGTTCAAATAAAGGCCAGGCCGGGCTTGAATAAATGCCTGGTACTAAGAATCTCCAAGTATAGATACACATATTTTAGTCAATATAAGTCCCATAATCTTTGGAGTGTCTCAAATGGCCTAACTTGTTAAGCTGAGTGCATTGAACGTGGATGTCAGGGTTCAAATCCCAGTTTTACTTTTTCTTATTTTATTTTACACATTTTTTTGTCCTGGAAAGAAATAAACGCCCGGGCTTTTATTTGAACATTTACGGTACTTGTACATGTGTATTTTATCAATCAATTGAGGACAGAATTGCTTAATTTTGGTTGTAATAGTCATTGTTCTTTATTTTTCAGGAAATTTCAGTATTCATTTGTCTATTTAGGTTGTTAAAAACTGAGATGACTGCCAAACTCCCTGAACTGCTACGTGACCTGTAAATCTAATCTATAAAATGTAAATAACCATTACCGTAATTTCTCTAAAAATTCAGCACTCTAATTTTGAAAATAAATAATTATTTGGAAGAAATAGTACCTAAAGTAGTCTAAATATTTGTCACAAAAATATCCTTCCAACGTGTTCTAATTTCGTCAGGATTCTCTATATTCATCTTCAATGGCAATAGAGTGGCAGGTAAGCAGTGACTTGGCAGACTTTAATGACGCACTCACGCACCACCATGTTGCCTCTAAATTCGTCAAAAATAACTATTTTGGCTTAATTATTTCCGTTTAACGTCTAAAATTTTGTTCTCAAAATTACCTGTCCCAAAACAGTGATGACGAATTTTTGAGAAATTACGGTACTTAGAAAACGAGTATGTCTTTAACTTTTAGATGTGATGATTTTGATGAATTATTGTGTGTCAAATCACTACATTTACATATAAGTACCACATTTTTATTCACATCATTGTTAAATTTAATTATTTTTTAAATGTAAATAATCAAGTCAGTTGCTCATTGTTCAAGATATTTGTCCACTAAGTTCCTATACAAAGTACATAGTGTACATAGTAAATATAAAATCATGTCATTGAACTAGCCTTGTGTAAGTCATCAATTGGAATAAGTAAGTCTCTCAGTCATGCCTGTTTGTCTGTCTGCATGTACGTCACCCCTATTTATGCATAATGCGGTAGATATTATCTATTAGCCATGCATAATGAATTCAGTCATTCTTCAATTTTTATTGTAAATGGGAGTGGTCCCTTTAAGTCAGAATCAGCTCAAACTTTCAAATTATTATTTATTTTGTATTTTTAATTTGTTATTTTTTATTTGCTAATAATGGGTTTAGCACAAAGCATGCCAACTTTTGTATGCACTTTCATATTGCATGTACATTGTATATGCTTAAGAGATTGTCATTAATTATTTGAGATTGTCAATTATTATTATGAGAGCTTATCTTATTTGACATTAATGGGCTGATATCTGTACCTCTCTTCTTCTCTGTAGTTCAAAGATTTTACTATACTGACTCATAGTACTTCTTAATTAGTAATTATAGAAGAGCCATTGGAAACGAAGCCATGAATAAGGTGAGTCTTTGTGAGTCTGAGTATATTATTATCTTTTATTAAAATACAATAGTCTGTACATTGTAAAATGTACTACACCATCTTTTTACCATATGCAATAATCCACTGAATAGCCATGGCATTTTATATACAAGCCAGTGTAATTTGTATTTTACCAAGCTTTTTGGTATACCAGTAGTAACACCTGGCTGACTTGGGGCTAGGCAAATTATGCTAGCATAATTTGGAGCATTGGATCAAAAATTTCTCGCCCCATATCCCTGACCACATAAAATTGCAATTCAATTTGGCAGATGGTACAAATACTGTTTTAATATATATATATATATATATATATATATATATATATACTGTATATATAGTGCAACACTTTAGAGTATTGTATTTTCCAGTGATTCAAAGTCTTTGGAAGTATTTTCAGATTCTGGCATTATTGCAATTATAACAGATGCATGTACATGTAACTTGATAGTCCATACTTGAGTAAAGCTTAAAATATGGGCATTAAATGAGCATAATTGGATTCATTTCAAAGCATAATAGGATGGGGAGGGAGAGTTTACATTACATGCATATGACTATAAAAACTGGTACACCCCTTTCACACCAGAATAAAAGAATAGTACATTTAATATACTGTATTATGCATAGCTTCAATATGTACCTGTTGCTACATATTGTAATTAGTATAAGGTTGCTCAGTGAATGAATTATGTTTAAGAAAGCTCATCTACCTATAATACTTTGTTATTACTTTTGAATATGTGACCATAATTGACAAAAGGGACCTTATGGCGGGTAGTGAAATTTCTCTTTCTAGCCTAAAAAATCCAACTTCCTGAGCCCCATTTATCATAAAATTACTCCACAGGATGCAAAAAGTTACCATGAAACTTTTAGAAACAATGATTGTCTAACAAAGCACTCACAGGTTGATATTTTCAATTATAACGATCAATTTTAAAATCCGCCATAAGGGCCCTTTTGTCAATTATGGTCACATATAGTTTTTGTAACTTAGCCCATTGTCACTGCTCTACATTAATTACTGTATTCAACTCTTGTGTTTACCTATAAGCATAAATTTACGTGATTGAACATTATAATGTGCTGCTCTAGCACTGCTATTTTTGATTCCCTGCTATGCTCATTTTAAAAATATGCATGTTTTGATTGTACTATTACATGTAGCATGTAGTGTCAAGTCAACTGTAGAAAACATTTATGTAGTTTTAGGTGTTGTACTCTTGCCCCTCAACCTTTTCTGAATGGTATATACACCCTCCGGACAAATACATATCAGATATCTGATACATAATTCATTAGGTGTCTGTAGGAGTGTATTAGGCCTGTAACACCCTCTCAACAGGTATAGATATCTGATAGGTGTATATATTATGAGAGGGTGTTTCCTATGTAGATAAGTTTTTGTTATCAGTAGTGTATAGTTACTTTTTAGGGGTGTTAGGTCAGGTGGTGCTAGGAAGTTTCTTGGAATAATACATTACTGTCTGTGCATATTGAATTTATCATTATTTTATATCATTTGGAACTAATTTGGTATTGTTAGAAAATGTTATTTTATGTCAGCATTGAACTTCTTGTTGCAATTTATGCCACATACTATAAACTTATGTAGCAATTGCTCATGCAGTTGTTGGTTTAGTTGGGCTGTGCTTGAGTTGAAATAACGGTGCCTATAAGCTATACATACTATAACACACTACCTATCAGAGGGTATACATCCATAGATAGTAGAGTACAGCACTAGGTGATGTGTACCAGTAATTATCAATGATACATGTAGGAACACCTTTAAGAAGGCATATGTACAAAACATGTATCATTGTAATATCTAATATATATATTATTTGGTATGCTTTAAGATTTCACTAGTGTTATAACATTAAAATACCAAACTAAATTTGATAGCCTTGCAAAACACACATCTCAATCTTTAGTTTTGTTGTTGTCAAAACCCTTGATTTATTATTATAATCGACCAAAGGTTTGGCACAATACCAGGCTCAGCATGGCTGAGAGGAAAAAGTGCTCAGCTTAATAACTTTTTTCTGTATCTAGGTCATATAAAATTTCCCAAGGTTCCATTCTTGAGTGAAGTTAATACATCTGCAGATTTTTAGGACAAGTTTAATTCATTTTGCATACATTTTAGCTGTTCTCCTATGTGTATTTTTATGTTGTCATTAATTTTTTTTAATTTAAGAGAATCTAAATATGTGAATGCATAAATGTAGTAGTTATATTTAAGCAAGATTTAAGTCATCCACTAAGTTCCTATCAAAAAATAACATTTGTAATGTAGAATTATGTCATTATAATCATCTTAACTAACTTTGTGTAACTCGTCAAATGCTCTACTTGCATGCCGTTTGACATTTTCACCAGCTTTTCTGAAATATTCACTTGCCACCTCAAAATATTCTATATGGCCTTTTTCTTTACCACTCTGGTATCCATATTCTCCAGCAAGTGCACTATACACTAGTTAATTTTATACAGTTAATTATAGCATTACCTGTCAAGGGGTGTATCAGTATCAGGACACATCAACAGTCCATAAATGTAGCTCAGTATTTCTCTCATACTGGTGGAGGGTGTGTATGACTCTCCAAGTATTGCATGACATATCCTCCCACTGCTGCTACTAACATTGCAATGATATATCTATAAGCGTAGAATAAAATAATGTTTGTATAATTTATCCATGCATACTGGTGTAAGAAAGCGTATTTCAGGTTGGATGAAGGGATATTTTTTGGGAAATTCAACACTCAGAGCAAATACTCCTACACATGGACACTTAGTTTAATGCTGTATAAAAGAACTAACCTCCTGAATAAGCACTTTCATCTGGGGCAGACATTAACACTTTCCATTTTTCATAGCTACAATTTGTCAATAAATTATAAGGCACTTATATTAAGATTATACCTTGTTTGACTTGGATAAACTGTTATACTATGATGAGGATTATGCATGAACTCTCTAAGTTCTCTTATTATTCTTCGTTGGTGTGAATTACTTGGTGTTTCTTTTAACTTATCTATGTGGCTTTCAGTAACAATAGTAAAACATCATTACTTCAATAAATAATGAAGTACCTTTTCATTGATTGTGTCTTTACTTTGTAAAATGATTCAATGTAGGTTGATTTAAAGCTAGTCTCTGTCTCATATGGATAACGGTTGATATTTTGCAACACACTTAAATCAGTCTGTATATAAGTAAATTATCCCTTCACTTATGATTTTCTTGCTTACTGGGTATTGTCTAGGCACCCTTTCCCTCAGTGAGAGCATTGCATCTAATTCAAAGTATCTGAGTGCTTCCTGCATTGTTTTAGGAAGAACACATACACCTCCTGTATGATGGGTTTAGTGACTTTAAAAATTACATATTGTATTTAAAACCTGTTGCATGAGAGAATGCCTTTTGTTCTTTATTATCTTCAGGAAAAGTCAACAAAATAGTATCTACAATTACATTAGCTTCCTGTATAATTATATAAATTATACAGATTTAGAATGATAATGATTAATAATTTTCTTTACCTTTGCAGATGACAATACAGTGTTATACATAGTTTTGGATCTGTTGTATCCATTTGTTAAACACATTATTCTCCTATATTAAATTAGTTTCAATTAATAATAATCATAATAAAGTTCACCTTTTGCAGTTGAACTGTTTAAGTTGCTGAATGGTATTAACAACAGCAGCTGTAAAATCCATGGAACACTTTCATATCAATGTCATTTAAGGTAGTCTGAGCCAGTATTTATTTATGATTATAAATTTGTTTATGCATGTACCTCAAATTCTTCAGTGTTAAATCTATTTGTGACTTTTAGTTTTACAATGGTTTCTGACCCAAATATAGTTAGTCCCAGAGCAAGATGCAAGCTTGTATGCTTGAGATTGTGTTGCAAAACTGTAACACAATTGTTTAGCAGCATCAATCACTTTTCATGTCTCCAATTCTATATTTTTTGCTTTATATGAAAAGTTCAATAATACTTACATACTTACTCTTTGAAAATTGTGTTTCTCATAGAACTACGTTGATCCAATAATATCTGTAACACAGCCATAATATTACTGATCTACATGTACATATGTTTATTTACGACAACTGCTTCTTCTGTTTCCCACTGTATGCTTTTCTCAGGTGAAATGACAACTGATTTTCTATGGTAATTTTTATTTATTTTATTAATGACAGAAAATGTATATACTTCACCTTATTTTATCATAGTTTAGAATGACATGACTATCTTTTTTGATTACTTTTTTTATATCAGAAGTAACTTGCAATTCAAGGCCTGAGCTAACAAATTTATTGTGCATAGTTAATATAAGCTTATTTGTTATAATCTAACTTTCCAATTTTCTCAAGTTCTGCTTTATGTATTACTTGTTGGTAGTTGCGTTCAGCATCAGCACATGCATTGTAGAATACTGCTTTATGTTTTTTGTCTGTACTTTTTGTTGAGCCAGGAAAATAGATTAGATGTGCTATAAAATTCTCATGTAATAGTTAATACATGGGGCGGCGTGTTATATTAGATTTATCCACACGAGCTTCCGGTCAAGTCGCTAAAATAGCACATGAGGCCGAAGGCCGAGTGCGCTACTTTTAGTGATGAGACCGGAAGCGAGTGCAGATAAATCTGATAGAACACGATGCCACATGTATTAATTGTTTTAGTGTATAGTTCCAGCAAAGATTGCACATGCTCTGCTATCACTGATATCACACTGCTGCACATCAAATAAATGAGTGTGCTATTTATAATATCACACTGCAGTATTGGTGGGAGTGTTCTGTGGGTTTTATCACAACTGTTAGGCCTTTGATCTTTGCTGCAACTATACATTAAATAATAATAATATAGACTTTTTAGTTGTTAACCTTCACTATTGTATGTTAAACATTCGTCTCCATACAATCCTTGAGGATTGAGTATATGTAACTCTGATAATGAGTGTAGCATGTCATACCACTTAAAAAACACATCCACCTTTCTACAAACTCTTAAAAATATAAAAGTTATAACTTATGAATTTATATATTGTACATGTATATAACTCACTTTGGTGGTTTGACATATTTTGGTGGATTTGTCCATACACATACTTTTTTATCTGTTTCCCATGGAAAATACATCAGAAGCTTAGCAGTTTCAACATCATCCTTTAACTGTTCTTTTGTAAGCCTTCCAAACTGTTCGAAGTTGTTATCACCTACAATTATTAGAGTACTTTGTTATAGGCCATTTGATACGATGTTTACTTTCAATTTTTGCTAGGATGTTTTCTTTATCAAAGGGACCTTGTGTCATATCTACATCTACACGAACTGGTTGATGTATTCTTGTTCCTGATAAAGGGCAAACTAAGGAGCAGTGCTGTGTTTCTGTGCATGTTTCTTCAATATCCTATGAAGTTATGATGATAGTATCAATTAAATTTCCTTCCATGCTCTGTACTAGGCATGTATTCTTACATGTGATTTATGTATGAACATAGAAAGAATGTAGTCTGAATATTCAAAAATTTGATCCCTACTTACTGTTAAAATTGCAAAAATGTTCTATAATTAAATTCACAATACCTGTAGCAAAAGTGTCAAGAATCGTTTTGAAAAGCAAATAGAAACCCTCAATTAATGCAGTCTATTATATTTGAAAAACAAATGCATTATTTGATGGTAAATAAAACTTACCCAGCCAGATATTGTGAGGAATGAAAATTCTTTCAGATTCTGTAATGCATAGACCAGAGGAGGGAAATCAGTGAATGTCATTAAGAAAGACTGGAATCTTTCAAAGTCATATTCTTTATTATGGGGTTTAGGTGAACACTATAATTATACTGATCCATAATAACTAATTCATGAAAAAACTTACAATAAATTTAAGAATCGAAAAGAATTTTGTGATTCCTTTTTTTGTTTGGGGTACCAAAAAATTATAAGTTTGGCAGCCATAATGGATAGAGAGAGGCTTCAAAACAATTTCAAATGGGCTTCGCAGTATAACCCTAATGTGATCTTGATCTTTCAGCTCTGTAAATGCTGTCACTTGCTCATGAAAATATCCTCGCCTGTAGTTATACAATCCAAAAACACACTTGTACTATTGTCTATACCTCACATAAAGTGACATAAATGGTACAGGTATGCCAGTAACACTGTAGACTTTTTGTGCAATGTCTTCTGGTGAATCACAGTATGCATTAACTGAGAAGGATCCATGGAAAGGAGTTTCAATTATTAAAGTTTCCTGACCTATTTACATTTTTATGTGTAATGAATCATGGTTTGCACATGTCTTACCAACACAGTGATCTAGTTCAGGTAATGAGACAAATTCCCTCATTCGTGGTTGCTTTTTTAACCTTCTTAATACATAGAATAAATCACCATCCTCCAATTTCCAAGAAATTATGATACCTAGCACATAAAAGTAGATTTTAAAATAATTTTTACTAGATTTACTTTGTCCAGTTATTTCATTATTTTGTAATGGATATCCATGACTTGAATATAGCTCAATCACTTCTTCTTGTGGAATTTTATTTTCACTACATATCATACTTGTAATTTCATCCAGCTTCATTAATGGTTTTATTTTGACAAGATTCATTTCAGCTATATCATTTGCAAAAAGATCAGAATTGCAAAAGATGTATCTTATATATATTTCAGTGTCTTGATCAAATTCGTCTTCTATGGTCGGTTCGGGGTGAAGGCCAAGGCAAACATGCTTCCACAGTCTTCTTTTAGTTAAATCATTAGCATCTAAATCTGTATTTAGCAATAACATCAAAGCACAGGTTTATCTTAACACATACCATACCATCAAGGTCTTGTTTTTCTAAATACTCAAAATCGGCGATTTTTTTAAAACCCTTTTTCCAAAAATGAGGGACTATTTTAGTTTCCAAATCTATCTCATCTACACCAGAGTTACAAAGGTATTTCTGCAACACTTCCATAATAATAGATAGCTCATAATAGATAGCTCATAATAGATAGCTCATGCTACGACTATGAAAGGCAAGTTAGATCTAGCGCTAATTAATACTTTAAGAGATGCCTACGTAGCTATCACCGTACTACAAACCATATATAATCTATGTACAAACCATATATAATCTATGTACAAACCATAGATTATATGCTATCACGTGCATGTGAGCGCGCGCGCCGCCGGCGTTGCGCGGCATTGATCCGCATTCGGTTGTCCCTAAAAAGCGGACCGGACCGGACCAACGGACCCGAAAAGACTAATTTACGGACCGAGCGACGGACCCGATACAAACTAATTTATTGACCCGACCAAGGGACCCGAAAAGACTAAAGTACGGACTCCGCGTTGATGACCACGGACCTGACCGACCTAGAGCATAGATATCTATGCTAGCATCAGTATTTATGATGCTAGCAAACTCCATGATGGCCTAGACAACATACATAACTTCAGTGACAAATATAATTTTTATCTATGGAGATAGATCTACTATCAGTTGAGTCATAATACAATGCAGTGAGGCCGTAGTTTATTGATAAAGTCTGTAATATCAACTTAAATTAATTTTATACTTGTTCAAAACTAATAATAATATTATATCTAGTAGACTATGATAATCAATTGTTACATTTATGCATCAGCAATTTATGTATTAATTAATTTATTTAAACTTTACAGTGACCGGCAATGAGAATGAGAGTTAAGAGGCTAGATAAAAGAAACACCAAAGGCCTGACCAAGGAAACATGGCCAGCCAGAAAGAAAAAGAAGAAAGATGAGAGAAGGAAGGAAAAGAAACAAAAAAATAAGAAAAAGTAAAAATACAATCAATATTAAAACGGTAGTTATGGTGATAATAATATTGATAATTAACTGAATCTAATGCAAAATAAATCAACATAAATAATAATACTGGAACTGATCCCAAAAGTAGTTCTTGTTAATATTATGTAGCAAAAATTTTAATAAATCTTTATAGCAATGATGTTAGTGAGAATCAGCTAGTGAATAATACCAAGCCTTGGAGTAAGCTTAACTACTAAAATGGATAAATAAGTTATTTATTAGCAGAATAAAATTATGAGTAGAATAAATAAATTATTAAATAAATATACCAGTCTAAACAGAAGTTTACAAAAAAATACCACCCAGTGGTATCACTCAGTAGCATATTGTCAGAGGAGAGCTTAAGGGGTTAGTACTGACGGTAACTGAACAGTTATAATATCTTTTGACTGTGGTAGATATAACTACCAAAGTTTTTGTACTATTGTTACTTAAATTTTTTAATAATTTATATGAATTAAAGGTGTAAATTCTTGAATGTAATCATAACAAGCCTGGGCCATATTTCAGTGGCATTCATCTTAATTGCATGCCACGTACATTTCATACAATGCATGTTATATTATCAAGTATAAACCTAAATTTTAAAAATTTTCCCTGCATAAAATGATCAACAACAATAATTCAGTGTAGCTAACAACATCAGTAGCCATTGAAAATTTAAGCAGTTGCCGGCAATTATCATTACATATCTAATTTGTAACCGTTACTCCACTGAATTCAGAACAAGATTTGCTTCCCACACTAGGCTGTAAAGTGACACAAATAAGTATCATTAGTGAGATATTAAAATTTACTCCACCATTTGTAGAGTCACTGCACAACATCAATTAACTCAGTAGCTACCATGCTCAGGCTGTATACAGTTGCTTCATAAATAAATTCTTTAAATTTGCAATATCTGAAGGTTTGGGCTTATATCTAAGCGAGAAGCAGGGTTTAAGTAAGAGTAAATCTTGACCTTAGCAGTTAGCATAAGCATTAGCTATAATATTTAGCAGTGAGCAAAGTGGTCCGTAAAATAGAGATGTCGCGGACCATTCGGGTCCGTAAAACAGACTTGTCGCCGACCATAGTCCGTTGGTCCGGTCCGGTCCGTTTTTTAGGGACGGCCCCAGCATAGATACTATATATACCAAGTGGATACAAAACAGGATGCGCCTATGCTCTTTTCGCCGGATGTGACGTTTATCCTAGCTACACTTAGCAACCAAAATGGTGGCAAAATCAATAATTATAAAAAACTTCATAAAAATCTATATTTCTTCTGAAAAGAGTCAATACAAGAAACAACAGACAATTTATCTTCATTGGTTTCATATTCATACCCTATTTGATGATCAAAAAAATAATATTATAATAATAGTTTTATCATTCTAATATGGTATATCACAATGACATTAAGTAACTTTTTTTGAAGAAACATAGCTTTAAAATAATT
>NW_003546621.1:19164-25401 GCF_000090795.2 Amphimedon queenslandica | reverse complement strand
CTCTTTATAAAGTAAAAATAACTATTTTTAGCTGTAATAATTTTAAACTTTGAATGTACAAGATTTAAGTGATGACTATCAAAAGCCTTCAGTCATTGGTCATAGAATAGATTATACTGCATCTAGATCTAGTTGCAATGAAATGAGTTACAATCTACATTTAAAACAAACATATAGTTGTAAAATTTAAACAATGAAAGTCGCCTCACAAATAACAATTTTTTTCATTGTGTAAAAATGATTATTATGATATTACCAAAAATATAATCTATTGGCCAAAAATTGCTACCACCTAGCTATATCATTTTTCCTCACAAAGATATTTTGATTTGCATTGGGATGCATGTATAAATATAGTTTTTAAAATGAGGTCTTTCAAGTTGTGGATTGCTGCATGCTTCATATCAAGAGTACTGTATCTTGCTTAATTGCTTCATAGCTATGTCAGTAGTAAATTCGAAATTTTGTCAGAAAAGATACAACTCAGTTTAACAAGAGTACATAATACTCTTGGTCAATAAATGGAGTTAGCGTTTTTTTAGTATGAATATTATTCAGTGATTCAAGTTGCAGTACTAAAAAATTAATTAATTATTATAGATGTATTTTTTGACTAATACTTAAACTAGTATTTTTAAATTTTACATTACTATCTTTATTGCTTGCTTTTTTTTTAATATCTACAGGATTAGAGGGAAGTTATAATGATTTTAAGCTTGATATATGCAGGAAACATGATGAAAGTAAGTCGAATAAAAATATCTTATGCTCTGCATTAATTAGCAACTAGAGTTGGGTCAACTTGAATTTTGTTAGCTACTTTTCATACTGTTCATTGATAATTACCAAAACTGAATTATCTTAGTTCCTTGAGCAACTTTTAAGAGATAATGGGGCCAGCCACTGATGTAAAGATTTGCTATCAGTTTAAGTTGCTTATAAAAGCATTATAAACACTTACATTAAATATCTTAATGCAATCAGAGCAGTATTTGTAATCACGTAAAAGGAATATTTTCAAATAAAAATGATAGGTGGTAACAATTTTTGGCCAATAGAATATTTTATATTTTTGGTAATATCATAATAATCATTTTTACACAATGAAAATAATTGTTATTTGTGAGGCGACTTTTATTGTTTAAATTTTACAACTATATGTTTGTTTTCAATGCATGCAGATTGTAACTCATTTCATTGCAACTAGATCTAGATGCACTATAATCTATTCTATGACCAATGACTGAAGGCTTTTGATATCATCACTAAAATCTCGTACATTCCAAGTTTAAAATTATTACAGTTAAAAATAGTTATTTTTACTTTATAAAGAGTTAAACATTGCAACAAATAAAGACTGAATGGAATAGAAGAACAAGAGGACTGATTCGCGGGAAGTTATCATGGTGTATATTCTGAATTCTTGGGAGTTGATCCGCATTCTAGGCACACGCCCGTGCACGTTCCGCGCGTTCACGTGCTTGGTTCTGCATGCGGAACGATCCGCAGTAGTAATCCACACTGATCCGCATTCTAGTAACGCCCACAATTTAAAAGTATTGGTTGGGGCGGGTCCGTCCGGTCCGCATTTTAGACTGTACCCCACAGCAGCATAGATACTTTAATCATAAATACTTCTATGATAGCAGTACGGCTTTTCACGCCACTTGGATCACAATTGCGTGCTCCGTAAACTGCATAATACATGTATGTAGTAGTATGAAGGGGAGGGGTTTACGGAGCACGCAATGATCCAGTTCTAGTAATCCGCATTCTAGTAAAGCTCGTAAATTAATACAGTACAGCAGATTTCACTTACGTTCGAACAGTGCGTATTGCGTGTGGATCACGTGCGCCTAATAAACAATGCACGGAAAGTAGACTCACGCCTCACGCAATGATCCAAGTGGAGTGAAATTGGCTAATTTCACTTCACTTAGATCATTGCGTGAGGCGTAAGTTAAAGCTAGGTTTACATTCGACGAAACGGTGAAAAGTGCGTGGGCGATTTGATTTTTTTGACGCAAAAACGCTCTGAAGTTGACGCAAAATTGGTCAAATTTCAATTTTGCGTTCATTTGCATTGCGTTTTGTGTTGAGTGTAAACCTAGTTTTACTTTCCGTGCATGGTTTATTAGGCTCACGTGATCCTTACGCAACACGGACTGTTCGAACGCAAGTGAAATCCGCTGTATCATAGCTATGATTGCATTAATCGCCAATGTCTCTTTTTTTGTTGTTTATAATTTCTTGTAATTTTGGCGGACTTGGCGTTCCATAACCATCAAGGTCTTCCATTCCAAAAAAAATTCAAAATCAAATTTATTTTTTGAAACCTTTTCTCAAAAGATGAGGACTGAATTATTTTATCTTTCAAATGGATCTCATCTACTCCAGATATTGCGAGGTGCCTTTGTAACTCTTCAGTCATTTTGGCCCGCTAGGTTCCGGTGCAATGGTATCGTTGGTTCAGAATATTGGCCTTTTCTATCATAGATAGATCTACTATGATTACATACATGCCTACTCAGTCTTGACCTCGACCGGTTTATTATCACGTGAGCGCGCACTGATCACACTGATCATCACTAGTTAGATCCAGATGGATGCTAAAAAAGGTGATAGTAGATATGAGGATGGTGCTCAGCCTTCTCAACAACAGCAAAATGTATCATCACAGGCTCAGAGGAACTCTACAAGTCTTACTGAAATGAAACTCCCCGTGTTGCCCGGGAGTCTTGAAGATATATTGGATAGGCCTATGTGGACCATACGTAAGTATTGCTGTGGCACGGATGTAATCAACAGGGTATTATTATCTATGCCTTGAGTAGCAAGAATGTACACGCAACGAATGGAAACTAACTGCGATTTTTCATCAAAGAGACCTCATACTTCGCTGCAGAATACTATAGAGACTTCTTTTACTCAATATCTTCATCTCCTACCTTGCATTAGCCTAGAATGTCAACTGCAGAATTTATTTAATTTTTTCTTCATTCATTCTTGGCCTTCTTGCCACCCAACATGGCGGACAATTTCATAGATAATAGAGTAAATGAAAGGGATTGGAAACTACCGTTCCCGCCCGGCGATGCGGTTTTCGTCACCCCTGGTTACTGTTGAACTGTTGATTGCATTTCCATTCGAAAATGCGTCACCCAGTGCGTATGCGTGAGGATCACGTGATCCTAATAAACACATTCACGGAAAGATACTCACGCAGCACGCTCCATTCGAACGGAACTGCAATCAACAGTACCTGGTTGGCAACGTCCGTGTTTATCTGCATTCCCCACAGAAGTTGTTGTGCAGAAAGGATCTCGAAGGAACAATGTGCGACTATTAGATAGCACTTGCTTATGATATATCTTCTGTTCCTCATAGAAAGTTTATGGCTACCTATAGCAAGGTTTTTGTTTCAATAGAGCTATTTTGCGACCAGTTATAGGTACACAAAGCCTGCATCTTTTTTGACACTTTTTTGCCTCTACAGCTTTCATGCTTTTGCTATTCTAGCAGTACCTCATATCATTCCATAGGTAATTGAAAGTTCTTTTATATTCTGACAAGCTTTTTAGAGTTTAGCTACAAATGTCTTCATTAGAGGGAGAAAACAGCAATTTTATGGACAAAATCGCTCAAAGTATTAATTTAAATATACCAAATAAATAATAATTAACAGTGCAAAACATTGAACTCCTTGATATTTGAGTTTCTTTTTCATCAGAGCACTCTTCTTCGAGATATTCTAATTTTAATGGAAAAAATCACGAATTTTGTGGTCAAAAAGTAACAAACCGCCTAGTCAGCAATTTTTTGCTTAGCAACAATACAATCAAATGGCATTATTACTACGCCCACGCGGAAGTTTCTAATCCCTTTCATTTACTCTATCATCTATGAAAATTTAGCTCAATTTTAGCCACACCCTCCCGTTGATTACTTCCGCTATAACCAATAATTATTATTATTGTTTATGAAATTTTTATTTTTAGCCGCTGCAAAGACATCATCTGATAAGCTTCAAAATAGATCTATATCTCAGCATGCTAAAGGTATTTTGGAGGACTCTCAGAGTAAACTGAAATCTGGTACTGTAACAGTTGAGATGTTGCTGCAGCTAAATGAAAAATGGGATACACATTTATTTCAAATGTTGATTTCAGTGTCAATAGACCATCATAAGTTTCTGGGTGATTTGAAATCTGCTATTAAAAGGCTGCATATCTTTAAGGTGTTTCTCTTGCTTTTGAAAAAATTTGCGACTTCTTTAGGTAAGCAATTATGTGTTGTAACAGTATTTATATATGTTATGGGTGTGTGCTTATTGCCATAGCAAGTTTTGATGTGCCATAGGAGTGCCTTTGCATGTTTTTATAGTGTAGTTTCTAGTTTTGATAAACAAGTCAATCATCATTGTGCTCATACAGCGGTGCACTGATTAGTACGATTCACATTACATTAATCGATTCACATTGCATTAATCGTATAGATAAATAGACCACCCATGGTGAGAATTGCTTGCGTGGGAAGACTATTACGGTTGTAAGGCATGGTTTACAATGAAATAAATTCCGGACGCCATTTTGGTTGGCAACTTTCAATGGAGAGCAAACGGGACGACATAAAAACAAACCTGTATTAAGAATTCTGGAGCGAATTTGACCAAATCTTTTACAGGATAAGCTTAAAGGTAGCTATTTTTTTCTTATAACAAGCACTTTTTAGCTATTGAAAGAGCTACAGCAGGTAAGTGAGGCATTTTCTTCGTGCCTCCATTGACTTCCAAACTTGCCAACCAAAATGGCAGCCAATTATGATGCGTGGGCGGATACCGTATATAAATTTAATGAAATTCATAGCTTTTGCAATTCTCACTCTGGGTGGTCTATAAGATATTGACCTGTCTGGCAGTTTAATACATATGGCTTGCCATATGACCACGCACTGGCCAGATAGTAATTGCCCTCGCCCACGCCGTAGGCATATAGGCAAGGGTACTGTGCTCGTGCTGTCATTGTGTGTCTGTGTCTGTGTCTGTGTTAGCAAAGTTTCAATCATGGATGATTTTTTGGCTGATGCTACTTTTAGTCAAGCTCTTCAGAGCATTTCTTTTGCCAATTTGGTACAGGAAAAGTTGTTCTTTTTCTATAATAAGCTCTTTTGTTCTTTTCCAAGGTGGCAAAAGTCAGCAGTGTTTAAGAACAGAAAAAGATTACGGGTAATTTTTGCATAGTTGAAGCTATGGTACCTTTGGAGGCAACAACAGGTAAAGGAAAACATGGAGAACAAAAATATGTGTGGAATTCCTTGACTTTCCTTTGTTTGTGAGATATGACAGCTTAAGTGTGACTTACCAGCCATTTTGTAACATAGCGGCTCCTCTCTGAGAAGGTAGCTACTGCCTCGAAACTTAAGAAACTGGACATAGGAATTGCATGAAACAAGTAGAGCCTAACAAATCTGTGTAAAACTGTGTGCATGGCTAGAAAAACTAAAGCTTTCTGTCCACAGTAAGGCCACATGGCACCATTTTTACTAAACTGGGCGGTGCATATTTTGATTGAGTAGTGAGCCACACTGCACCTTTCATTTCAGCCACACTAATTGCTGCAGCAGCTCAGCAAGGTAGCTAAACAGAAAGTCAGCAGCATTGAGCATTCTTTCCAATTTTTTTGAAAAAAACATTACTGTTTCACTTTTTGTGTTATACTTCACTAATTGTGGTGAGGGCATGTGCTATAGTGCACTCGTTGTAATAGTAATGCTGAGTAATGAGAGGAATTAGTAAACCAATATAATAGTTAAGTAATAGTAATAATAGCAATTGTACCTATTGTAATGTTGTAAACAAGTACATGTAAGTAATAGTAACTTATATACAGTTTATTCATGTATCTATAGTTATATATAATGAAGATTACTGTAGCAATTATGTAATACACTCGTAAACAATGGGAACTTTCTAATTACAATACCTCCCAAAAAGAATTACCTTGACCAGGATTGTGTCATTTAGAGGTGCAATAATTAGGAGGTGCGTTAATTGGTATAATGGTATTACATTGGTTTGCAACTTACTGAACAATGAAATCACTATGCTACCGGGCTAGACCTTTAATAATCAGTTGTTATTAATTGTTATACTAACATAGGCTTGCCTACTTTATTGACTAAAGCAAATGAGCTTCTAAGGCATCATGAAAAACTTGCTCTTAATTCTTTGTGCTTCTA
>NW_003546621.1:16699-18634 GCF_000090795.2 Amphimedon queenslandica | reverse complement strand
AGGAATCGTGTGTCTCCAATGTCAAATGGTATCAGTTCATTGGACAGCTGCAAGGAGCTGGAGAACAAGGAACTTTAAAGCAACTCCATGATCTTAATGAACATGGAAAATATACAGTATCAACCACTAAAAATGTACAGGAATGCACAGTGTCACTGACAATCAATTCAGTTGATCCTCATATTTCAAAGAAGTCCTGGACACTTGACGACCTACATGAGATTGAAAGTAAGCTTGTTCTGATAACTCGTCAAACATCAAAATGGGTGGACGCCAAAAATTTATTTCAAGAGGTAATTAATTGAAAAACATTTCAAGTATGATGTACTTTTAAAATTTGTTCAAAATTTTTATAGATGTTAAGTAGAGTTTGTCAAATTTGTGATGTGGTTCAAAAGCTAAAAGAGTATGGTCACATGAAGTACTTAGTGTGGCAAAGGACACTTGCATGTTCTGATTTTGTGAATGATCTAGCGAGTCTTGATAAACAAATAGAAGAGCTTGAGCAAACTCTTAGCAAATGGATAGGCTATGTTTGGAGATGCAGATACCATTACCCTGAGCTTAATTATTACAAAACCAATCAACTCATTGTTCTAAGGGAAGAATTGACAAAAGTTGATCAAGTTGAGAACCATGAAATTAGCCTTCAAGTACTTCGCTTATTGAACAGTACAATTGGGAAGCCTTTAGAATCTGAACTTATTGTTAGAAAAGCATTGAAAGATGTTTCTCTTGATGATGAAAGTTTAAGTGTTAAAGAAGAATTCACTACAACAGAATCAGCACCACCACCTGTCCAATCAGGAGAAACAAATGTTGAGCCTGAAGAGATTTCAAAAGTTTCTCAATCTCTGGCTAAAGTTCGAAGCTATGATTCTATGAATAAGCTTTATGAAGAATCGGTTCCATTAGGTTATCCAGATTATTTAATTCTTCAAGCACTTCTCAATGAAAATGTCAATGACATTTTTGATATGATGGAATGGTATGTTGAGTTAAATGATGATGATATTGATAGATATCAAAAAGAATGGATGGTAAATGATCTTGAAACTAAAAAAAGCTTGCTTCCTGCAACAGAATCTGCTTCTGATTCCTTGTGTAATTCTTCAGCAGAATGTTTTGATAATATTGATATCAATCATGTGGCAAAGTATTTTTTCAAAAGGATGGAGAACAGTTTATTTGAAAAGTAATATTAAAGCTATAATAATTTTTAGAGTGATATCTATATTTCTAGAACAACAAATGTTGCTGATGAAACTAATTTCATATCATTAGAAACTTTAGGAAAATGTTTACAAATACTTGCTGCTCGACAAGGTATAATAATTAGCATAAACTTTAATTAATAAATAATATGTCCCACTTAGAATTTCTAAAAAAGAGAGTTTTTGTGGAGTCATTTCAAAAAGGGATGCCTAACCTAATTATCACTTCTGCTGGTATTTTATATTACTTGTTGTTGTACAAACTTCTTGGAATTGTTAGATAACATATTTATTTGTACTTTACAAATTTATTCTGAGGGTGAAAATAGTGCTTTGCCAACTTTTGATGAAGTTTTTTTATGCTCTGAATCTACTACACTTGAAGAAGTAGGCATAAAACAAAGCATAGACTAATACTATTTGCTAATAGGTTACTATATTTTGGATGAGGGTACTCAGTAATCAAAAGAACAATCGAATTTACTGTTTACTTCATGGTGAAAAACTACCATACCTTATTGCTGAAGAATCATTAGACCTACTAAAGTACCTGTCCCAAGGAAACAAAGGTAGCTTGCAACAAAAAATGATAAAATGTTAAGAGAAATTATACAAAAATGTCAAAATTTGAAAAATGTGTATGCTGAAAATGCCTTAAAACTCACCCCATTTTTTATTACTCTTTCTGATACATATTGATTTCTTCGTGATACGCAAAAAG
>NW_003546621.1:10188-14842 GCF_000090795.2 Amphimedon queenslandica | reverse complement strand
GATTAAATAATTATAATTGTTAGTGTATAATGTTTAATTCTTAGGACTTTGCTACATCCTCAATGTCAACTGAAAGCACTGATAATGATCTTGTATCTAGAAGACATTGGAATGCAAAGTATAATATTAAATTTTAATTGCAGGTACTGTGACTAACAATTCTTCTAGGATGCATTCATACATCTTCTTCAACAAAAACAGAACTTCTATTACTCATGTTGGTCTTAAGTTTGAAAAAAAGGGTTCTCGAATTGTTCTTCAAGATACATATACTCAAAAAGAAATTAAAGTTGACATAACTCCTGAAATGTTTGAATTTCTCACTAAATCTGTAAAGATTCCTTTTCAAAATACTAGGTAATTTATGTGACCAATATGGAGGAAACTTTATGATAAATTTTACAGTGATTGCCCTGAAAATGAACTAATTGAAAGATTATTGGAATTTATGAACATTAAAACTGATAAAATTATATCTCCAGATGAAACCTTTGTTCTTACTCAAGACAATCTAACAAAAATAATGGCTATTCAGACACGATTCAGGTTTCAGCCAGTTTAAAATTATAATGTTTGATTTGATTTTTCAGATGCCAGATACCAGTTGTATTAATGGGTGAGACAGGATGTGGTAAAACTCACTTGATTCGTTTTATGTGTAAATTTGCCACATACAATGAATCATTAAAGAATATGTTCATCCTTAAAGTAAAAAATAATTTTAAAACTTTGGACAAATATTATTTAATTATAGGTTCATGGTGGAACGACAGAGGAAGATGTTATTCATTGTATCAATGAAGCAGAAGTTGCTGCATTGGAAAATACGAAACATAATATTGATACTGTAGTGTTCTTTGATGAAGCTAATACTAGTGATGTCATTAGTCTTATAAAAGAAATTATGTGTGATGGGAGATGCAGAGGAAAACTGGTTCCTCCCTTTTTAAAGTTAGTAGCTGCTTGTAATCCATATCGAAGGTAATTGCTCCTTCTTGCAGTTCTATTTTTATGAATTATAATTATAGGCATTCTAATGAGATGATCAAAAAAATAAGAGGAGCTAAATTAGGATGGCTAGCATATGAAGAAGCAATGAACGATGCAGATAAATCAAGTATAAGATTAATACAAATGCAAATACTGCTACTTATATCATTAAACAGGAGAAGTACCATTAAGAGATTTAGTGTATCAAGTATTAGAATTACCTGACAGTATGAAAGCATTGATTTTTGATTTTGGGAAATTAAAATATGAAACTGAAAGAGATTATACTTTGCAACTGACATGGAATAAGGTATAAATCAAATAAACTTCAATTTTTATGTGTTTTTTAGCTTTCAAATAAGACTAACATCTCCCATGATTGTGTACTTGCTATTGGTGAAGTATTAGCAGATTGTCAAAATTTTTCCAAACAAATGAAAGTAAATATCAATTGTGTGATTTACAATAATTATTACTATCTAATAGAATGAATGTAGTTTTGTGAGTTTACGTGATGTTGATCGAGCTCTTGTATTGTTTATATACTTTTTGGAGGTATTTACTGATGTATTCCAAGTATGTAAACTTGTGAGTATACTTTAAGCCATGCAATGATTAATTTAGATTGAAAAACACAATAATGTGGACAAAATCACTAAATCTTTATTACTAGCACTAAGCGTAGCATATTTGGCACGAATGGCTTCACGTAACGAATTTATAACTAAAGTTTTAAGGTGCATCAAGCCACCACTTCATCCTGTTGATTTAATAGAGTATCAAATAATAGTAAAAAAGTAAGTTTATTGTGTTAGAATACTTTGATAAGTATTTCTGAAAGGTATCAAGAAAAACTATTAGATTGTATCGACACTGAAAATGGTATAGCTAAAAATGCTGCTCTAAGAGAGAATATATTTATGATGTTTGTGTGCATTGAGTTGCGCATTCCACTGTTTCTGGTTGGGAAACCTGGAAGCTCTAAATCATTAGCTAAAGCAGTCATTGAGAATTCATTAAGAGGAAAAAATTCTAAGAAGGCAACTATGAGACAATTCAAACAAGTTTGTGTTATTATAGTGGTTATTATTTTATTATTATTTCATAATAGATCCATCTTCATTCCGACCAATGCAGTGCTTTTTCAACTCCTGCTAGTATTACTGAAGTATTCATGAGTGCCAAAAACTTCCAGGAAAAAAGAGATACAAGGACATTTGTATCAGTAGTTGCACTGGATATTTTTGCTGAAGCATCACCTTACCTCCCATTAAAGGCATTACATCCATTTCTTGAAGATGGAACAGATGGATCTGGAAGTGATGATCAAGTAACAAATTTTTCTCTCTATGTTTATTATATGCATCAAAATACTTTAGCGCATTGCCAGAGAAAAAAGAGTGGCATTTATTGGTATATCAAATTCGGCTCTTGACCCTGCCAAAATGAACAGAGGAATCATGGTAACACGTACTGAGCCTAGCATTCAAGATCTTAAAAACAGTGCCATGTACAAAAATAATTATGAATTGCTTAAAAGTTTACTATTATTTTAGTGGCATATGCTCTGATAAAGGAAACAATAATCCAGTACTTGAAAGACTAAGGACTTACTTTACTGAACTTGCAAGTGCATATAAAAGCATATGTGATCTTCAAAAAAGGGAATTCTTTGGACTTCGAGACTTTTACAGGTAATACAATTTGTTATTTATTAAAAATTTATACAAAAGTACTCTTCAGTCTTATTAAAATGCTCTACTGGATGAGTGAAGAGACTGGTTCTATACTGACAAGACCACAACTTGAACATGCTGTGAGACGTAACTTTAGTGGCTTTGATGAGTTTGATGCTGTTGCTAAATTTCAACTGCAGGAGCTAAAAGTAGTAAAATATAATACATTGCTACCAATTTCTTATTTTGTAGAATAATGAATTGAAAATTGTACAAAATTTTCCGTGTCAGTTTGTGAGTTAATTATTATTATTTTATACCTGATAATCCTTTAATAATAGAAACAATTCAAAAATAAAGATGTTGTAGTACTACAATGTTTTTCAACTGGACAATTTGTGTCTATTAATGAAAATGATAAGGTTATATTTACAACCAGTTACTTAAGAAATGGTACATATGCTAAAATGATTTCTGCAATGACTATATATTTGTTTCAGCTCAGTTCATTATTCACATAAAAAGCAAGGGTAAGTTTTCATTGCAGAGTATTTGCAAAAACTCTTTGTGGCTTAAAGTAGTGGCATCAAACTTGGTATGATCTCTTTATAATAATCACTTCATTTAAACTGTTATATATAGGTCACAAATTTATGTGAATGTGAACTTCAACTGATACCAACACAAGGTGTCTAGTATACTTTTATTGGTTTGGATAAATTGTTTTTTTTGTTAGACAAAAAGGCTACTTTGATATGTTCCTACCAGCAGAAATTGAGTTACGAGCAACGGAGTAGCTTCACTCAGTATCACCTGATTGCTCCAGTAATGATGACAACACTTCTCTTTGTTTATAAAATATTTTAGAATGATCCCATTACAAATCCTGATTACTCTTCTCTTGGTTTAATCAGTGCAAGCTTATTGAACAAAGCAAGAAGTTATTATGGGTATAAAAATTTGATGATAGATATTTTTTAAACCAAAATTTTGTACTTTAACAATAGAGAAAGTCGTTATCTATTATTTTTGACTCAACACTATTCTTCACTTCAAGTTTTAAAGCATTATATTGTGAAAAAGTGCTTGCAGGATTTCAAAGCCTCACAGTCCTCACCAGAAGGCAGTAGTCAACAAGCTGAGCCATTTGTTTTGTTTGGTAGCAGCTTTCCCAAAGACAAAGAGTTTGCTCAGGTATAAAATGGAAATTTTTTGTTCTAACTAAAAATACACTATTATAGGTTTGCAGAAACATTAGTGAAATTAGGCTGTGTATGAAAAATGGTCGTATGGTCATACTTCTGAACTTGGAAAATTTGTATGAGAGCTTGTATGATGTCCTTAATCAAGTAAATAGTTAAATCTTAGTGGCCTAATGTCAATGCTAACTACATTTTTAGTATTACATCAAAAGTGGAGGACACAGATATGTTGACTTAGGTCTCAGAAGTAACAGAACGAAATGTACTGTTCACCCCAACTTTAAGTAGGTTCATTTTTTGCTCTACATTAGTTGTTTTTAATTTTTTGATTGTCCAAACAGGCTAGTATTAATTGCAGAGAGGGAACGAGTATATCAAGAATTCCCAACTCCTCTTATTAATAGACTTGAAAAGCATTTTGTTGATGCTACAACAGTGTTACAACCATGGCAGAAAGATGTTTGTAATCAGTTAGACACCTGGATCGAAACCTTTCTTACTGAAAAGTACTGTCATGCAAAAATGGGTCCCATCAAAAAAAGATCCCCCCAGATCAAATTTGGCTGCCAAAACCTGTCCTCGGACAGGTTTTGGCTGCCAAATTTGATCCTACTAGGACTATTTTGGGCTGCTAAAACTAGTCCCTACCTGCCAAAAGAAGTCCTATGGGGGGAACATAAATGGCAAACCATAGTATGTCCCCCTGGACTACATTTTGTCTGCCAAAAGTGGTCCTATCAAATTTGAAAGCCAACAATTGGTTGGTTCACAAGACTGTAATGGCTC
>NW_003546621.1:3947-7857 GCF_000090795.2 Amphimedon queenslandica | reverse complement strand
TCACTTGCAGATCTCATTAATAGAATTCCTCTTTGGTAATCAAATACTATTACAGGTAAAAGAACAGTATAGTTTCATACATTAACTTTTTTAATTTTTAGGTGACTACTCATACTCCAACACTCTCACAAACTGAATTTGAGGAATTAGCAAATCGTATTGAAATGGATATGAGAAATATGACTAGAATGCATTTAGAAGCATTTCAAACCGAACAAGAATTTATTAATAGCATTGAGTAAGTAAAATAGTAGTGCATACCTTTTCATTGAATTGTAGTATGATGATAAGAAAGGGTGAATCCCATGAACATTGTGTCATTTTTGAATGTGAAAGAGCTCATGAAAATGGAAATTTAATTTCTTGCTGTCGGTATTGTCTGACTGACAAATTCAGAGAAGCTGTTGACTCAGGAGGGTTGAACACTAGGTTTGTTTTCCTCGTTCATCTACCAAAGAAGTGTTTGAAGTCAAACTTTGTAAGCTTTCAAGAACGCCCTTGGCTATGCTATCATGTTGATGCCATATTCTCTACTGAGAATTCAGTACCTTTGAATCAGATCCTTAGTGGTGAAGTGTGTTCTATGAGCGACATTTATTATGATGATAATGAACATGACATTACTGATCTTTCAATTGATGATAGTGATGTCAGTGACAGTCAGCAATTCAAAAGTTATCAACTCCTACCATATTCAGAGCCTCAAAGAATCAATCTATGTAAGCGAATGTATTTACAAATATCAAAAGCTGCATCAAATCCTGATCAAGTTAACCAACTTTCACAAATAATTCCTCAAACAATACTTTTCCCACTTAGTAAAGGTTAGATCTAATTGTACTTTTAGTTTTTAACTCGATTTTTTAGATAAAATTACATTTCATTTACAAACCATTCATCTTATTAAGGGCATACTCAAGGATAGAGAGTTAAAAGAGGGTACAAATGTTCAACAGAAATGGATATTAGATGAATCTATGAATATGACTAAGCTTCAAGAAGCTGGAACATTTCAAAATGCAGTTGTGAGGAAATTTGATGATATCATCATTCCAATTTTTGCCAAGATAATCTCTGTTATTGATAAATATTCTAATTTGAAGTTACTATCAAAAATTGAAACTGAGTTAGAACAATTGTGGCTTAATTTGTACAACTCTGATTATGTCACCCAGATGATAATGTCAAAACTTCGATCTACACCAGATGATAGTTGTATTAATGCTACTTCCACAGAGCAATTTTTTTGTCAATTTCCATTTTGCTGGATTTTGAATGATATTGTCAATGAAAATCCTAATAAAGGTATACTGATAATTTGGCAAAAAATTTTGTCATAATTATATTTTTGACAGATACTGAGGAGCTTATTACACTACTACAAGACTATGGTTTATTCCAAAGTTTTGAAAGCTTACCAGAAACTACTATTAGCTCCCTTGCAAGGTTTTATGTGCATGACTTTGTTCATCTTTTGAACACTAAAGGACAGCCACTGGAGAAAGACTATTATGCAGTAAAAATTAAATAATAATTAATTTTGGTAACAATTCTTTTTATAGATGCTGGAAAAGTGTATGATTGCTATGCTGGCAATACCTTTTTCTAATGAGCTTAATGTCACTTCACTGTTTCAAATAGTTGTTAATGTACAAAAGATTTATTCTGAAAACAAGTCATTTTTTGATTTGTTTTCTGAACTTATAGTGCTAGTACCATCTACTGTTCATAAGATGAAATCAAAGCCAAATGATTCAAATATTGAAGTAAAGTTATTAAATAACTACTTGCCCTGATTATTGCACCTCATACATGGCTTTCACAATAATAAATTTCTATTGAATGCACCTCTAGTCTCGCAAGCCAAACCATTCCTAGCCTATGGTCATTGGGGTGAACCCAATGACTAGGCTGGGGAATGCTGGCTCGCGAGACTAGTGCACTTCCTGGTCAAAATCATTATTTTTGAGAAGTGGATTGTAATTATAAATTCCCATTGTTTACAGGCGTATTGCATACTTTGCTATGTACCTCTCTCTAAACAAGCACCTCCTAAAGCATTTAATAATTGTTCCTATCTAAACTGATACATGTAGTTATTTATCAAGAGGTGCATAAATTGGGGGGGGGCAGTAATGCAAATTTGTAAAAACTATTTATTTTTTGTAGATACATGTATTATTAGTTGAGGCATTGGAAATAGTGTTAGATAGCCCTTTCTTAGACGTAAAAGTTCCACTAATGAGTAAAAAAGAAGTATCATTACAAGGATGGATGCAAAAACAGTATGAGTCTCATAGAATCATTTTTAGCATTGTTGAAGAGTGTGACATACCTCCAAAAGTATTGTAAGTTTTAAAGATACTTGAACAAAATAATTATATACTATTTAGCCTAAAATGGCAATGGGTTTGTGTGATGAAGCTGTTCTTTGAGTATGTTGTACTGCAAAATCAAAAAGAAACAATAATTTTTGCTAGAAGAATTGAGAAGGTCAATTTCAAATTTTCGATAAAAAATGACCCAATTATGCATGTAACTAAAATATAGGTTTCAGCAAAAATTAATGATTTTGAAGATTCTAATGCTCTTAACATTGTTGCATTTTTACTTTCTGAAATTAAGAAAGAATTAAAGAAATTGTAAGATATCATTCATTTTAATGACAAACCTCTTAACTTGACTTCTATTTAGGGAAGTAGCAAAACAACAGATGATCAAAATAAGCTGTTGGTCTTTCTTCTTAAAAGTGCTGTCTACACTTTGCATTGATGGAGATATTTATGATGAAGAATTGATTGACACTTTAATTCAGGCTGTATTCTCAACTACTCAAAATGTGAAAGATAAAAAGCTGTGTACATATTTACAGAACCATGTGGAAGAAATGACTTATTTACAGTCCTTTACAATTAAACTAATCATGCAATATGAGTAATTTTGCAATTTTGTCTGTGACTTAATGTAAAATATTTTAGGTATAACAAGATACAAAGTAAACTGACAAATATTATGGGAAAAATCAGTTCACCAAACACTCAAAGCTTTATTGGAATATTCCTAGCAAACACAAAGGTAAAAAGATGTAATTACTGATTTATTATAATTTTATTTGTAACTAATAATGCCTACTTTTCTGATTTATAGACTAAATTTAGTGTATCAATGCAGAGTGAAAAAATGACTTCCGTTGCTGATAGTTTGTTAGGTGAAGGACATAGATTGTTGATGCAGTGTAAAAATGATGGAGCATTGTCACCACAATGCTGGTTGGCAGTTGCAAAGTTTACAAAAGGCCTTGAAGTTTTAGCAAAAAAAATACATGAATCAATCTTTTATATGGAAGCTGATCCTGACGTTATTTACCTTTTTGATGAAGCTCAAAGCTACTGTCTGTCTGATGATCTTAATGATGATCAAACTACAGAAGGACCATTTTGGTATCTCATTCGCTACATTATAAGAACTTTTGGCAGCATATCATTGATGAGAATATTTAGAAATAATTATTTTAAGTGGATTTTGCCATCTGAAAACTTTAAAGTAACACTCATCATTTTTTAAAAATTGATTTGAATCTACTTACAGGATGAAGAATTTATTGACTTTGTTGCTGTATACAATCCTACTTATCAGGATATCAGATCTGCCATTAGTAGAGCTACAACAGGAGAATTTGATGAACTAGATCAAGCAGTTAAAGTACTGTACAGCATTATAGATTATTATTAATGTCATTTTATCTCTTTTGGCAGAGTCTTAATCCTACATTCACTGTTCCACTTGCATTAGCATTATTTGAAAGAGTAAAATTAAGCTATGCAACAGATATTCCTTCAAAAAAACTTTCATCAGAAGTAAATAACTTGAAATGTATCATGCTTATTCATGTTTTTTATAACAATTAGAT
>NW_003546621.1:0-3765 GCF_000090795.2 Amphimedon queenslandica | reverse complement strand
TACACAGGTGCTACATATTGTTGATGAACTCCTTCAAAATCAGCAGTGCAGCGTTTTCCCTTCAATGCAGGCTAGAAAAGATGAGCATGAAGATTCAATATATCAAATGATAGTGGTCCATTCAGTTCTTACCATACTTGCTAACAAAAAAACTGGACATATGAGAATGTTATCAAACTTTCTTTCATCACCAGAGGCACTTAAGGTATGCACAATAATTATTGATAAATATTTAGTTGAATGGGTATGAAAGGACTTAATGTTGCCTGCTATGCCTATAAAGTTGTCAAGCATTAAAGAAGAGGAAGAAGGTTTTCTTCGTAAGTGCAATTAGCATTTATTATTTTACTACCAATATGATTATTATTCAGAGTGCAACAATGGCCATCAATACACAGACATAATGGTATTATAATAGATATATGTATTGATTTATATTTTAAGGTATATTTAGTTGGAGTCATTTTGTATCCACTGTGGTAGAATTATACAATATTCAAGTAAATCATTGGCTCCAGTAGAGTAAGTATTAAACTTCTGGAATATGTTTTTATTGCTCTTAAAAGTAAATTCACTGAAAATGAAGCTTCATTTGGGTATATACCTTTAAATGACATGGAAAGAAACCCCCCAACTGGTTTTCTTTCTAATGCTTCATATGCAATCATTAGGTGCATAATGCACTCATGCTTACTATGGTCATCCTGCAATGGAAAAGTATGTATTAAAAACCAAAGGTGTTTATTTATTTTCATTGTAAACAGAATATTTCACCACTAATGAACGGAAAACTTGATCTACCTTTACCAGAGTACAATTCATTTTTTTGGGGTCAAATAAAGAAAGATATACAACAGTTATCAAGCATTACTGGTCATTCTATTGATGAAGCTGCATTGTTAGTTCATTTAGTGTTAAAGCAAATCAATGAGAAAGGACATCGTGTGCAACTAACAGGTTGGTTAATCTGTTAATTACATTGATTATTCTACTTGGGATAACACAATAGGACAAAATGTTGTTGGTAATTTAGTAAAACTAAATGATAGAAGAAAGTGGGAGGAACAGTTTTATGATTGTTACATTGAATCTGTTGTCAAGGTAATGCTAATGATAGTAGTCCATTAGATTATGCGACACTATTATATTAGGATACAGGATCTAGCATTAAAAAAATGCTGAAAGAACTAACTGCTAGAGGTAATTTTTCATTTTTCTAATGAAATTCATTGTCTTTGTAGATTACAGCAAATTATTTAAAGCAGTGTACATGACTCCCATGACATCATCAGAGCCATTTTTATGGAATGTTTGTCCTACATTAACTTCACAACAAATTTGTGGGCAGTTACTGACAATAAAAGTATCTGAGGAGCATCCTGTGATTTTCACATATCTTTCTGAAGTTGGCTAGCAAAATATAAGGCTATATATTAACATGTACTTTAGGTTCATAGGTTTGAAGCAATGACATTTTTGCCAGATATCTTTAAAATGCTTAAAATAACTCAAAAAGCAATATCACAGTTTGATTTTGATGAAAAGACACAAGGAACTATTGAGAACATGCCATTCAGGGAATTTGTTAATCAAATTGGTAACCATAAATACAAGAAAGGGACATAATTATTTTCAATATGTACATGTAGATGATCAACAAAAAGATGATTACGAAAGTTATTTTGTTTCTTTTCAGCGTGCTTGGGAATTATGTCATCATGAGCTTAATAATGGTATGTATTGTATGAGAAATATTATTTAATATTATTTTTGTATTGCAGGACGCTTGTTTGAGTTAAAGAACAACAGCATTCAAGTAGAAATTTCTAAAGAAATGAAAATGAAGTACCTAATACCAACTACCTATGGACCTGGAGTTATCACCACTGGATTGATTGATCATCTCATCATTAGTCATAACAAGTTCATTAGACTTTGCCGCAAATTTGTGGAAGATTCCCTTAAAAAGTATGATGAATACATGCATAAAAGCAATATTCTTGTATAAAATTTCATAGAAATTGGCTGTGGCAAAGCCCAAAGGTGCCATTGCAAGAGTTAAGTTCTAAGCACTTTGTGAAGTGTTCTGATGAATTTGTCAGGCTAGTCCAATCTCATAGTGTATACACAATCTCTAATGGAAATGTTACTATTCAAATAAATGATCTTGGAATCATTGAAAGAGATTTTGTTCAGGAATTTGTATTAGGAAAACCAATTATAACCCAAGTATTAGATATTCCCCAGGTGATTTGGAAACGTCCTGTTCACAACACACAAATTATTGCAGCTGTTAAGAAGAATATTCCTCAAGTATATACGATACAGTATAATTGGTATTGTCCTTAACTTAATTTTTAGCAAGCACTGCCTCCTCAAGTCCGGTCAGGGATTTTAATGGATCTTAAAGATGACTTAGCTGAGATGACAGTTTTATGTGAAACAATCGAGACAGTAATGAGGTTCCTTCAAATCAAAAAAGAACCAGCAAAAAAGAAATTAAAGGAATATGTAGAGAATGATTTGATCATTATTGGTAAACTAAGAAGTGAAAAGGTACTACTGTATGTATAGATTAAATTGGAATTTATGACTTATTATTTTAGATCACTGATTTCTGCTGCTTGGAGCATGTTGTACCATTATGGAGATTCTTGAATGTTGAACGTGCTAAATACAGAGTTCGAAATGAAGAGGTAAGGTCATTAATTAAAATTAGTATGATGATATTTTCCTGTAGGATTCATTCAGTGTTAAAATGGATTTTATGGAAAAAATAGATGTCAGTTTTTTTTATTTTGTTTAGATGCTTAAGTTTACAATAAATATTTAGGATGAACAACAAAAAGTGTCTCTTGAAGCAGCAATCAGTAAAATGACTAACATAGACAACATGTTAGAAGTGATGTATGAGATGATACAGACCTATGTACAAACATGTAATCTGGAAGACAAGCATAAACAGTAAAGGCTACTCTAAGATTAATTTTGACTATTACTTAATTATTCTAAATAGATTGAGAGAAGTCTTGTTTGACTATGTGCATCAGACCAAATCTGAGCCTATTTCTCATCTTATGGAGTTCTTTCCTCCTGATATTGAACTAAGTCAAGTCGTCTGTGCATGGAAGGAAATAGTCCGTCTTCAAGATGCAACAAAGAAAAAGATTCGCTAACTTTACATGTAATTAATTATAGGCCTTAGTGTTATTAGTAGCTGACTTAGGACATTTTTAGACTTAACTAAACTAGCTAGTATATAGTTTTATTTGCTGATTAATTAAGTTTTTGCGGCTCTCTAATTATTATTAACAATTTTATTAGTTGCTTTGTTAACACTAAGCATTGGTTGCATCATGTCCCTGCACCACCCATGACAGCCAAAATTTCTTGAAATCTCAAAAACAGTTCTCAATAAAAATAATATTAAACTATTTTAACAATGCAAAAACTCTGCCCTCCCTGGCCTTCATCACAGCACTTTTCAGGACCTCAAGACTAGTACTGGAATCCTTCTGGAGTTCCCTCACTTCCCCTATATGCCCACTACCACAGACAATCATAATGATACTATCAGGAGGGGATGAAGACACTATGTCACAGCATAGCTTATCCAGTTCAGAGAGAGTAGATTTAAACTCTTCCTCAGTAAAACCAGTAGTCCTTTTCTTCAATACTTCCATTGAGTGCAATTGTGTGAATATGAAAGTGTTTTTCGGAACACATTCAAGTACTTTATCAACAGCTTCTTGATCACTCGTTACA